>NW_027478813.1:300000-500000 GCF_051014685.1 Ptiloglossa arizonensis | reverse complement strand
TTATTATAAATAAATAATTAGATTTGTTTTCGATTCTGTGTAAATTATTATATACAGTAAATAGTATAAATATAATTCTTATGGAGGCTAAAGAGATTAAAAAATATATTAAATATGTATTTAGAGTGTTAGTGTATAATTTAACTACAGCTCAAATGATTTATAATAGAAATTATAACTATTATAATCATTTAATCGAAACGGAGAAACAGAGAAACGGAGAAACGATGAAACGAAGGAAGAAACGGAGAAACGAAGAAAGAAACGGAGAAATGAAGAAAGAAACGACGAAACGAAGAAACGAACAAAGAGACGAAGACACGGAGAAATAAATGGAGAAACGAACAAAGAAATGGAGAAACGGAGAAATAAATGGAGAAACGAATAAATAAACGGAGAATCGAAGAAAGAAACGGAGGAACGAAGAAAGAAACGGAGAAACGATGAAAAAAACGGAGAAGCAAAGAAAGAAACGAAGAAACGAAGAAAGAAACGGAGAAACGAAGAAAGAAACGGAGAATCGGAAAAATAAATGGAGAAACGAACAAAAAACGGTGAAACCGAGAGACGGAGAAACAGAGAAACCGAGAAACGGAGAAACGGAGAAACGGAGCAACCGGAAACGGAGAAACCGAGAAACGGAGAAACCGAGAATCGGGGAAACCGAGAAATGGAGAAACCGAGAAACGCAGAAACCGAGAAACGGAGAAACGGAGAAACGGAGAAACGGAGAAACCAAGAAACGGAGAAACCGAGAAACGGAGAAACGGGGAAACCGAGAAACGGTGAAACAGAGAAACCGAGAAACGGAGAAACGGAGAAACCGAGAAACGGAGAAACGGAGAAACGGAGAAACCGTGAAACGGAGAAACCGAGAAACGGAGAAACGGAGAAACGGCGAAACGGAGAAACGGAGAAACCTAGAAACGGAGAAACGGAGAAACCGAGAAACGGAGAAACCGAGAAACGGAGAAACGGAGAAACCAAGAATCGGAGAAACCGAGAATCGGAGAAACCGAGAAACGGAGAAACGGAGAAACCGAGAAACGGAGAAACGGGGAAACCGAGAAACGGAGAAACGGAGAAACGGAGAAACCGAGAAACGTAGAACCGGAGAAACGTTTCTCCGTTTCTTTGTTCGTTTCTCCGTTTCTTTCTTCGTTTCTCCGTTTCTTTGTTCGTTTCTCCGTTTCTTTCTCCGTTTCTCGGTTTATTTCTTCGTTTCTCCATTTATTTCTCCGATTCTCCGTTTCTTTCTTCGTTTCTTCGTTTCTTTCTTCGCTACTCCGTTTCTTTCTCCGTTTCTCCGTTTCTTTGTTCGTTTCTCCGTTTCTTTGTTCGTTTCTCCGTTTCTTTCTTCGTTTCTCCGTTTCTTTGTTCGTTTCTCCGTTTCTTTCTCCGTTTCTCGGTTTATTTCTTCGTTTCTCCATTTATTTCTCCGATTCTCCGTTTCTTTCTTCGTTTCTTCGTTTCTTTCTTCGCTACTCCGTTTCTTTCTCCGTTTCTCCGTTTCTTTGTTCGTTTCTCCGTTTCTTTGTTCGTTTCTCCGTTTCTTTGTTCGTTTCTCCGTTTCTTTCTCCGTTTCTCGGTTTATTTCTTCGTTTCTCCATTTATTTCTCCGATTCTCTGTTTCTTTCTTCGTTTCTCAGTTTCTTCTTCGTTTCTCCGTTTCTTTCTTCGTTTATCCGTTTCTTTCTTCGTTTCTCCGTTTCTTTCTTCGTTTCTCCGTTTCTTTCTCCGTTTCTCGGTTTATTTCTTCGTTTCTCCATTTATTTCTCCGTTTCTCCGTTTCTTTCTTCCTTTCTCCGTTTCTTTGTTCGTTTCTCCGTTTCTTTGTTCGTTTCTCCGTTTCTTTCTTCGTTTCTCCGTTTCTTTGTTCGTTTCTCCGTTTCTTTCTCCGTTTCTCGGTTTATTTCTTCGTTTCTCCATTTATTTCTCCGATTCTCCGTTTCTTTCTTCGTTTCTCAGTTTCTTTCTTCGTTTCTCCATTTCTTTCTTCGTTTCTCCGTTTCTTTCTTCGTTTCTCCGTTTCATTCTTGGTTTCTGCGTTTCTTTGTTCGTTTCTCTGTTTCTTTCTTCGTTTCTCCGTTTCTTTCTCCGTTTCTCGGTTTATTTCTTCATTTCTCCGTTTCTTTCTTCGTTTCTTCGTTTCTTTCTTCATTTCTCCGTTTCTTTCTTCGTTTCTCCGCTTCTTCCTTCGTTTCATCGTTTCTCCGTTTCTCTGTTTCTCCGTTTCGATTAAATGATTATAATATTTATAATTTCTATTATAAATCATTTGATCTATAGTTAAATTAGACAGTAATACTCTAAATACATATTTAATATATTTTTTAATTTCTTTAGCCTCCAGAAGAATTTTATTTATACTATTTACTATTTATAATAATTTACACAGAATCGGAAATAAATCTAATTATTTATTTATAATAATTTTTTTTTTTCACTTATCTTAAAAATTGGAATGTACTCTTTAAATGTTCGATTCATTTCTTTAATTTATTCATTAAATTGAATTAATCTATTCTTTATAATCACTTTAATAAAATTAATCCCTATAATTATTATAGAACTCATATTGGAATTTAATAATGAAATTTATTTTATTTGCCTAATTAATGTAATTATTGCCCCTATCATTTGCTTAAACAAAAAAATCAATCATAATAATTGTAGTATCGGATTTTCGGCGTCCGCTTAGGCTTGCTTCGAGCGTAGGCCTAAACAAGATAACGTGCGCGGTTGGACTCGAGTTGAAGTAAACATTTAGCGCCGATCGGCCCGCTAGTTTTCCTGGAAGGCACGAGTATCCTTTACAAAGGGTTTTGTGCTACGACCGAGCGTGAGAATGCATGGGGATGAAAGGAAATACATGTGGTTCGGAGAAAGTGAAGAGTGTTTAGAAAAGACGGGTGATTGGGATGGCCGAGCGTGGCCGAATGTCTGAAGTGAGAGAGACTGAGGATTGGAATGAAAGAGAATGAATGGGAATGACTATATAGAGCGCGAGAAGAACGTAGGAACACAGTATGGTACAGTATGATATAGTATGACAAAGTATGACGACGAGAGTATGTCCGAAGAGTGTGTCGCGGACGGTATGACTAAAAAGACGATAAGACGAGACAACTAAAAGACGTATCCAGCGAAACTAACCACTGACACTACATCTAACACTATCATCATTGTAATATATAATATTATTAAATATACTTTAATATACCACATCAGAGCAATAGTTATTTGGGGGCTCGTACGGGGATAAATTATTCAAAAGGATCTCTCCTCCAGAGATCCAAGTGATAAGAGGAGAGAACGAAACAACAATTTTGGGGGCTCGTCCGGGATGAATCAGACAGGTGCCGTTATGCAGGATAGTTTAGACGTAGTTCAGTGTGAAGGTGAAACGACGAGAGTTACAAGGATGAGCGGCAAGACACGACGAAAAAGTGCCAGTGGTGAAAATATGTGTGACAATTCTGAAGTTGCTAAAATGAAGTTGGTAGAACTTCGAGCAGAATTGAAAAGACGAAAATTAAGAATCACTGGAAATAAAGACGAATTACGACGACGCTTGCAAGCTGCCTTGACGCTAGAAGAAGAAAGTGAAGACGAAGATACGAGTGATGGTGACGAAGACGACGACGAAGAAGATGATGTGGTCAGAGTTGAAGAAGACGTTGACGACGGTGATAATGGAAGATCAGGACGTAATACACGCGGAAGGAGGAGACAGGTAAAATATGTACCTAGTTTTAAAGATGTTGAAGAGTCGCTGACAACGTTCAGCGGGGACGACAAGCGAAGCATTAAACTTTGGATCAGCGATTTTGAGGAAACTGCCGATATGTGCGAATGGACTGACATTCAAATGATAATATACGCCAAAAGACTTTTACGAGGTCCGGCAAAGCTGTTTGTTAATTACGAGAAATGTGGCCGAAGCTGGAAATGTTTGAAGACTGCTTTGAAATTGGAATTTGGTTATAAAGGCAGTAGCTACCAAATACAACAAGAGCTGACGCAAAGAAGGAAGCGTAATGACGAATCGTATCAAGAATACATCTATCAGATGCTTGACATAGCCTCTCAAGCAGACATGGAGACTGATGCTGTGATACGATACATAATCGACGGAATTCAAGACGAAGAGTATAACAAAGTCGTGTTGTACGGAGCCAGGAGCATTGGAGAGCTGAAGAAGAAATTCATAATCTACGAGGAAATGAAGAACAGCATTAGGACGAAGACGAAGCGCGTGGAAGATAAAGTGCAGAAACCAGTGCGTGCTGTAAATGCGGAGACGAAGCGCATGGATGATGAAGTGCAGAGACCAGTGCGTGTTGTAAATGCGAAGACGAAGCGATGTTTTAGTTGTGGATTGCCAAATCATGTGAGTGCGAATTGTCCAATGAAGGACAAAGGGGTAAAATGTTTCAAGTGCAATGAACACGGGCACGTTGCATCGAAGTGCCCGCAAAAGTTGAATGTGGAAAAGGAAGTTTGTAGTGTCGCACAGCTTCCTCGAGGAGAACTACACGAAAAGGTAAAGACAACGAAGCATGACTTAGTAACATTGATCGATACAAATAGCGATTTGTCTTTGATGCGGACGAATGAATGTGTGAAAATAAGCGCGGTTCGCGAAGTTTACAAAATAGATGTGCCGTATACCAAAGATTTTTCGAGTAGAAGTACTGTAGAAAATCCTGAGAGCGTATTGAATGCCGCGAGTAAGTTTGAGTTGTCCATTGACTGGGACAAAGGTCAGTTTGTGCAATCAAAGATCGAGTACGTAGGGCGCATGGTTAAGAATGATAGTGTGCGTCCGTCGGAACAGAAAACTGATGTCGTTGTGAGATTCTCGAAATCAGAGAGTGTTGAAGCCGTTAAAAATATTCTGGGTTCGATTAGTTGTTTTAGAATGTTTGTAAACCAGTACGCGATTATTCCAAGACCGTTAAAGAATTTATTACAGACGAACGTTAAATTAGAATTTGGTTTTAAAGGGGAACAAGCGCCGGTGCATTTGAGAATGGTATCGTCAAATGGGCCTGTGCCGGAGATTTGTAATGTATACGCCGATACGAAATCGAATAGAGATGCGTGCATGTGTGTGAACAAGGGTGAGCGGAGTGTGACCACACGACTGCGCGCAGTGCAGCAAAAAGACGTTGGACTAAAGAACATTGCCGAATTGGTGTGCCAAGGCAAAACGAATGATTGTTATGTGAAGGATGATTTATTGTTTGAAGTGACCAGTGAGCATAGGTTGATGAAACAGGACGCCTTCGTGAAGTGCACGTGGCCTTATGCCACGAAGACGACGAACGCCGCCGAAATTCTCAGTAGGCTGAGAAAAAGATCGATTGCATTGGGAAAGCCGAGGAGGATCATTACGGATCATGGTATTGTAAAAGCTGAAGGGCAGGTATCGCGGATTAACTTTATACCTCGGTTGACGAATTTGTTTGCGCCGAAACCGCGCGAATGGTGCAGGTACCTGGAGTGGGCCCAGCGATGTTTTAACGCTACGCCGTGTAGGAACTCAGGTAGGCTGCCGATTCAATTGCTGCTCGGAACGCACGTGAAGTTCAAAAGCGACCCGACGACCAGGGAAACAATTAAGAACGAATGGATAGCCGTAGTTAAAAAAGATCGAGACAAATTCAGACGACGAACAAAAGAAAACATGCAGAAGGTGCAGCAGACGTCCAGACGGAATTACGACGCAAAGACGAAGAGGGCGAAACGTTACGAGGAAGACGATCTCGTAGCTATCCGCAGGACACAGTTCGAACCAGGGATCAATGACCTCAGTAATAGTGACTCAAGTGTGAGTGACTGCGAAAGCGTAAGACATCTGAGGGCAGATGTCAAAGCAGGATGGCCGAGTGTAGTATCGGATTTTCGGCGTCCGCTTAGGCTTGCTTCGAGCGTAGGCCTAAACAAGATAACGTGCGCGGTTGGACTCGAGTTGAAGTAAACATTTAGCGCCGATCGGCCCGCTAGTTTTCCTGGAAGGCACGAGTATCCTTTACAAAGGGTCTTGTGCGACGACCGAGCGTGAGAATGCATGGGGATGAAAGGAAATACATGTGGTTCGGAGAAAGTGAAGAGTGTTTAGAAAAGACGGGTGATTGGGATGGCCGAGCGTGGCCGAATGTCTGAAGTGAGAGAGACTGAGGATTGGAATGAAAGAGAATGAATGGGAATGACTATATAGAGCGCGAGAAGAACGTAGGAACACAGTATGGTACAGTATGATATAGTATGACAAAGTATGACGACGAGAGTATGTCCGAAGAGTGTGTCGCGGACGGTATGACTAAAAAGACGATAAGACGAGACAACTAAAAGACGTATCCAGCGAAACTAACCACTGACACTACATCTAACACTATCATCATTGTAATATATAATATTATTAAATATACTTTAATATACCACATCAGAGCAATAGTTATTTGGGGGCTCGTACGGGGATAAATCATTCAAAAGGATCTCTCCTCCAGAGATCCAAGTGATAAGAGGAGAGAACGAAACAACATAATTATAGGATATTGATCTGTTATACAAACATCTATTATAGTTATTTTATTAATAATTAACAAGAATACATTTTTAACATATTTCATTTTATATTCAATAATCTCTTTAATTTTAATTTTTATATTTAAAATAATAAAGATTAACTCTTCTTCCTTATTTAATATATTAACCTCTAATAAAAGAAAAATTATTTTATACTCAGTAACTATTATGTACACAAATTTCCCACCTATAGCACTCTTTATACTGAAATAAATCGTCCTAGAAACATTAATAAATTCAAGAATAAAATTTAAAGTGGAAGGTTTAATTTTACATTTATTCGAAAGATGAAACATACAGAAGTTTGTACACAAGTATTTATTTATTCTATCGCACGGTAGGGAATATCATACAAATGGAAATACTTATCTCTAATGTCGGTAAATTGTACTTGTCGCGCCATGTATTTGTGGAAATTAGAACAATTCCTCGACAAACTTGAGCGTTTCTCCGCCAGGTGTTTTCACCCCTTAAGTGTAGTTTAACCCTTTCTCCAATAGATGGCAACCCATGTAATTACCAGGTTACAGGGATTTGTAATTGCGGGTTTAGAATATATTTGCATACATACAAACTATAATTCCGATATGTAGAGAAATATCCATTTATTTTATCCCACGGCTTCTTCGATCGTATTTGTTCGATCTAACCAAATATTTCAAGAAATTGATGGCTTTTGATACCGAAATATTGTCAAAAATTGTTTAATCTACGGCCCAACGACGGTTGTTAATAATTATGGTAAGAAAATGTCAAGGTATTGCGAAGTCTGCGAAGGCGAACGGTTTCAGTGAATGTTTGTTCATTTCAGCGATTGTTATTAACATTTACGCATGTTCCCTATATTGAACGAACAATGTGCATCTTATTTATGCATTAAAAATGATTGATTTGCTTCTAGCAATGGAATTTGATCGAACTTCAAAGTAAAGAGATGTTTGTTAAAGTTTTGAAGCATGGAAAGTAATAATTGTCTATGAGATATATCAATTTAACATTTGATTAATACAAGAAGAATCGTAATTTTTGGTAAAATAAGTGAATAAAAAATAATTATTATAAATAAATAATTAGATTTGTTTCCGATTGTGTGTAAATTATTATATACAGTAAATAGTATAAATAAAATTCTTCTGGAGGCTAAAGAGATTAAAAAATATATTAAATATGTATTTAGAGTATCAGTGTATAATTTAGCTACAGCTCAAATGATTTATAATAGAAATTATAACTATTATAATCATTTAATCGAAACGGAGAAACGGAGAAACGAAGAAACGAAGGAAGAAACGGAGAAACGAAGAAAGAAACGGAGAAACGAAGAAAGAAATGGAGAAACGAAGAAATAAATGGAGAAACGAAGAAATAAATAGAGAAACGAACAAAGAAACGGAGAACCGATGAAAGAAACGGAGAAACGAAGAAAGAAACGGAGAAACGGAGAAATAAATGGAGAAACGAAGAAATAAACGGAGAAACGGAGAAAGAAACGGAGAAACGAAGAAAGAAACGGAGAAATGAAGAAAGAAACGGAGAAACGAAGAAAGAAACAGAG
The DNA here is from genome assembly GCF_051014685.1 of Ptiloglossa arizonensis. NCBI lineage: Eukaryota > Metazoa > Arthropoda > Insecta > Hymenoptera > Colletidae > Ptiloglossa > Ptiloglossa arizonensis. Next base: position 491,851 of record NW_027478813.1, on the reverse strand, counting down.
AATCGGAGAAATAAATGGAGAAACGAAGAAATAAACCGAGAAACGGAGAAAGAAACGGAGAAACGAACAAAGAAACGGAGAAACGATGAAAGAAACGGAGAAACGGAGAAATAAATGGAGAAACGAAGAAATAAACCGAGAAACGGAGAAAGAAACGGAGAAACGAACAAAGAAACGGAGAAACGAAGAAAGAAACGGAGAAACGAACAAAGAAACGAAGACACGGAGAAACAAATGGAGAAACGAACAAAGAAATGGAGAAACGGAGAAATAAATGGAGAAACGAAGAAATAAACGGAGAATCGAAGAAAGAAACGGAGAAACGAACAAAGAAACGGAGAAACGAAGAAAGAAACGGGAAACGAAGAAAGAAACGGGAAACGAAGAAAGATACGGAGAATCGAAGAAAGAAACGGAGAAACGAAGAAAGAAACGGAGAAACGAAGAAAGAAACGGAGAAATAAATGGAGAAACGAAGATATAAACGGAGAAACGGAGAAAGAAACGGAGAAACGAAGAAAGAAACGGAGAAATGAAGAAAGAAACGGAGAAACGAAGAAAGAAACAGAGAATCGGAGAAATAAATGGAGAAACGAAGAAATAAACCGAGAAACGGAGAAAGAAACGGAGAAACGAACAAAGAAACGGAGAAACGATGATAGAAACGGAGAAACGGAGAAATAAATGGAGAAACGAAGAAATAAACCGAGAAACGGAGAAAGAAACGGAGAAACGAACAAAGAAACGGAGAAACGAAGAAAGAAACGGAGAAACGAACAAAGAAACGAAGACACGGAGAAACAAATGGAGAAACGAACAAAGAAATGGAGAAACGGAGAAATAAATGGAGAAACGAAGAAATAAACGGAGAGTCGAAGAAAGAAACGGAGAAACGAACAAAGAAACGGAGAAACGAAGAAAGAAACGGGAAACGAAGAAAGAAACGGGAAACGAAGAAAGATACGGAGAATCGAAGAAAGAAACGGAGAAACGAAGAAAGAAACGGAGAAACGAAGAAAGAAACGGAGAAACGAACAAAGAAACGAAGAAACGGAGAAAGGAACAAAGAAACGGAGAAACGAACAAAGAAACGAAGACACGGAGAAACAAATGGAGAAACGAACAAAGAAATGGAGAAACGGAGAAATAAATGGAGAAACGAAGAAATAAACGGAGAATCGAAGAAAGAAACGGAGGAACGAAGAAAGAAACGGAGAAACGATGAAAGAAACGGAGAAACAAAGAAAGAAACGAAGAAACGAAGAAAGAAACGGAGAAACGGAGAAAGAAACGGAGAATCGGAGAAATAAATGGAGAAACGAACGAAAAACGGTGAAACGGAGAAACCGAGAGACGGAGAAACCGTTAGTCGGGGAAACCGAGAAACGGAGAAACGGAGAAACCGAGAAACGGAGAACCCGAGAAACGAAGAAACGGAGAAACCAAGAAACGGAGAAACGGGGAAACCGAGAAACGGAGATACCGAGAAACGGAGAAACCGAGAAACGGAGAAACGGAGAAACCGAGAAACCGAGAAACGGAGAAACGGAGAAACGGAGAATCGTTTCTCCGTTTCTTTGTTCGTTTCTCCGTTTCTTTCTTCGTTTCTCCGTTTCTTGTTTCGTTTCTCCGTTTCTTTCTCCGTTTCTCGGTTTATTTCTTCGTTTCTGCATTTATTTCTCCGGTTCTCCCTTTCTTCGTTTCTTTCTTCGTTACTCCGTTTCTTTCTTCGTTTCTCCGTTTCTTTCTTCGTTTCTCCGTTTCTTTGTTCGTTTCGCCGTTTCTTTGTTCGTTTCTCCGTTTCTTTCTCCGTTTCTCGGTTTATTTCTTCGTTTCTCCACTTATTTCTCCGATTCTCTGTTTCTTTCTTCGTTTCTCCGTTTCTTTCTTCATTTCTCCGTTTCTTTCTTCGTTTCTCCGTTTCTTTCTCCGTTTCTCGGTTTATTCCTTCGTTTCTCCATTTATTTCTCCGATTCTCCGTTTCTTTGTTTCTTTCTTCGTTATTCCGTTTCTTTCTTCGTTTCTCCGTTTCTTTATTCGTTTCTCCGTTTCTTTGTTCGTTTCTCCGTTTCTTTCTCCGTTTCTCGGTTTATTCCTTCGTTTCTCGATTTATTTCTCCAATTCTCCGTTTCTTTCTCCGTTTCTCGGTTTATTTCTTCCTTTCTCCAATTATTTCCCCGATTCTCTGATTCTTTCTTCGTTTCTCAGTTTCTTTCTTCGTTTCTCCGTTTCTTTCTTCGTTTCTCCGTTTCTTTCTTCGTTTCTCCGTTTATTTTTTCGTTTCTCCATTTATTTCTCCGTTTCTTTCTTCGTTTCTCCGTTTCTTTCTTCGTTACTCCGTTTCTTTCTCCGTTTCTCCGTTTCTTTCTTCGTTTCTCCGTTTCTTTGTTCGTTTCTCCGTTTCTTTGTTCGTTTCTCCGTCTCTCCGTTTATTTGTTCGTTTCTCCGTTTCTTTCTCCGTTTCTCGGTCTATTTCTTCTTTTCTCCGTTTCTTTCATCCTTTCTCCGTTTCTTTGTTCGTTTCTCCGTTTCCTTCTCCGTTTCTCGGTCTATTTCTTCGTTTCTCCATTTATTTCTCCGTTTCTTTCTTCGTTTCTCCGCTTCTTTCTTCGTTTCTCCGTTTCTTTGTTCGTTTCTCCGTTTCTTTCTTCGTTTCTCCGTTTATTTCATCGTTTCTCCATTTATTTCTACGTTTTTCCGTTTCTTTCTTCGTTTCTCAGTTTCTTTCTTTGTTTCTCCGTTTCTTTGTTCGTTTCTCCGTTTCTTTCTTCGTTTCTCCGTTTCTTGTTTCGTTTCTCCGTTTCTTTCTCCGTTTCGCGGTCTATTTCTTCGTTTCTCCATTTATTTCTCCGATTCTCCGTTCCTTTCTTCGTTTCTTCGTTTCTTTCTTCGTTACTCCGTTTCTTTCTTCGTTTCTCCGTTTCTTTCTTCGTTTCTCCGTCTCTTTGTTCGTTTCTCCGTTTATTTCTTCGTTTCTCCATTTATTTCTCCGTTTCTTCGTTTCTTTCTTCGTTACTCCGTTTATTTCTTCGTTTCTCCGTTTCTTTGTTCGTTTCTCCGTTTCTTTCTCCGTTTCTCGGTTTATTCCTTCGTTTCTCCATTTATTTCTCCGATTCCTCGTTTCTTTCTTCGTTTCTCCGTTTCTTTCATCGTTTCTCCGTTTCTTTGTTCGTTTCTCCGTTTCTTTGTTCGTTTCTCCGTCTCTTTCTCCGTTTCTCGGTCTATTCCTTCGTTTCTGCATTTATTTCTCCGATTCTCCGTTCCTTTCTTCGTTTCTTGGTTTCTTTCTTCGTTACTCCGTTTCTTTCTTCGTTTCTCCGTTTCTTTCTTCGTTTCTCCGTTTCTTTCTTCCATTCTCCGTTTCTTTCTTCGTTTCTCCATTTATTTCTCCGTATCTCCGTTTCTTTCTTCGTTTTTCCGTTTCTTTCTTCGTTTCTCCGTTTCTTTCTTCGTTTCTCCGTTTCTTTATTCGTTTCTCCGTTTCTTTGTTCGTTTCTCCGTTTCTTTCTCCGTTTCTCGGTTTATTCCTTCGTTTCTCCATTTATTTCTCCGATTCCTCGTTTCTTTCTTCGTTTCTCCGTTTCTTTCATCGTTTCTCCGTTTCTTTCTTCGTTTCTCCGTTTCTTTTTTCGTTTCTTCGTTTCTTTGTTCGTTTCTCCGTTTTTTGGTCGTTTCTCCGTGTCTTTGTTCGTTTCTCCGTTTCTTTGTTCGATTCCCCGTTTCTTTGTTCGTTTCTCCGTTTCTTTCTTCGTTTCTCCGTTTATTTCATCATTTCTCCATTTATTTCTACGTTTCTCCGTTTCTTTCTTGGTTTCTCCGTTTCCTTCATCGTTTCTCCGTTTCTTTGTTCGTTTCTCCGTTTCTTTCTCCGTTTCTCGGTCTATTTCTTCGTTTCTCCGTTTATTTCTTCGTTTTTCCATTTATTTCTCCGTTTCTCCGTTTCTATCTTCGTTTCTCCGTTTCTTTCTTCGTTCGTTTCTTTCTTCGTTTCTCCGTCTCTTCGTTCGTTTCTCCGTTTATTTCTTCGTTTCTCCGTTTCTTTCTTCCATTCTCCGTTTCTTTCTTCGTTTCTCCATTTATTTCTCCGTATCTCCGTTTCTTTCTTCGTTTTTCCGTTTCTTTCTTCGTTTCTCCGTTTCTTTCTTCGTTTCTCCGTTTCTTTATTCGTTTCTCCGTTTCTTTCTTCGTTTCTCCATTTCTTTCTTCGTTTCTACGTTTCTTTCTTCGTTCCTCCGTTTCCTTGTTCATTTGTCCGTTTATTTCTTCGTTTCTCCATTTATTTCTCCGTTTCTTTATGCGTTTCTCCGCTTCTTTCTTCGTTTCTCCGTTTCTTTGTTCGTTTCTCCGTTTCTTTCTTCGTTTCTTCGTTTCTTTCTTCGTTACTCCGTTTCTTTCTTCGTTTCTCCGTTTCATTCTTCGTTTCTGCGTTTCTTTGTACGTTTCTATGTTTCTTTCTTCGTTTCTCCGTTTCTTTCTCCGTTTCTCCGTTTATTTCTTCGTTTCTCCGTATCTTTCTTTGTTTCTTCGTTTCTTTCTTCATTTCTCCGTTTCTTTCTTCGTTTCTCCGTTTCTTCCTTCGTTTCATCGTTTCTCCGTTTCTCTGTTTCTCCGTTTCGATTAAATGATTATTATATTTATAATTTCTACTATAAATCATTTGATCTATAGTTACATTAGACACTAATACTCTAAATATATATTTAATATGTTTTTTAATCTCTTGAGCCTCCAGAAGAATTTTATTTATACTATTTACTATATATAATAACTTACACAGTATCGGAAATAAGTCTATTTATTTATTTATAATAATTATTTTTTTTTTCACTTATCTTAAAAATTGGGATGTACTCTTTAAATGTTCGATTCATTTCTTTAATTTATTCATTAAATTGAATTAATCTCTTCTTTAAAATAACTTTAATAAAATTAATCCCTATAATTATTATAGAACTCATATTAAAATTTAATAATGAAATTTATTTTATTTGCCTAATTAATGTAATTATTGCCCCTATCATTTGCTTAGACAAAAAAATCAATCATAATAATTATAGGATATTCATCTGTTATACAAACATCTATTATAGTTACTTTATTAATAATTAACAAAAATACATTTTTAACATATTTCATTTTATATTCAATAATCTCTTTAATTTTAATTTTTATATTTAAAATAATAAAGATTAACTCTTCTTCCTTATTTAATATATTAACCTCTAATGAAAGAAAAATTATTTTATACTCAATAACTATTATGTACACAAATTTCCCACCTATAGCACTCTTTATACTGAAATAAATCGTCCTAGAAACATTAATAAATTCAAGAATAGAATTTACCGTGGAAGGTTTAATTTTACGTTTATTCGAAAGATGAAACATACAAAAGTTTGTACAAAAGTATTTATTTATTTTATCGCATGGTAGGGAATATCATACAAATGGAAATACTTATCTCTAATGTCGGTAAATTGTACTTGTCGCGCCATCTATTTGTGGAAATTAGAACAATTCCTCGACAAACTTGAGCGTTTCTCCGCCAGGTGTTTTCACCCCTTAAGTGTAGTTTAACCCTTTCTCCAATAGATGGAAACCCATGTAATTACCGCGTTACAGGGATTTGTAATTGCGGGTTCAGAATATATTTGCATACATGCAAACTATAATTCCGATATGTAGAGAAATATTCATTTATTTTATCCCACGGCTTCTTCGATCGTATTTGTTCGATCTAACGAAATATTTCAAGAAATTGATGGCTTTTTATACCGAAACATTGTCAAAAATTGTTTAATCTACGGTCCAACGACGGTTGTTAATAATTATGATAAATAAATGTCAAGATATTGCGAAGTCTGCGAAGGCGAACGGTTTCAGTGAATGTTTGTTCATTTCAGCGATTGTTATTAACATTTACGCATGTTCCCTATATTGATCGAACAATGTGCATCTTATTTATGTATTGCAATTAATTAAGAAACTTATCGAAATTGATTTTGAGCGAGACTCCACGTTAAAACGTGTTTCGTAAAGTTTTAAAGCACGGAAAGTAACAATTGTTCATTAGATACATTAATTTAACATTTGTTTGATTCTGATAATTTACACAATACGCGTAGAAGTGGTATTTTTTACACAAAAGTGCCAAAATTCAATTAATCGCTTTTTTAGATAGAAAAATCACCGCGATAAATAGTTATGAATCGATAATCGATACGTGTAGCCTTGAGAATGTCAGTTGGATCTCAAGGAAAAGTTCCTTCGCGAACAAGGAATATTTCAACGAAATGATATTTTAAGCCATTATTTATACTAGGACATTGTTAATAATTGTCTCATGTACGATCCTACGACGGTTGTTAATAATTATGATAAACAAACATCAAGATATTGCGAAATCTTCGAGGGCGAATGGTTTCGGTGAATGTTTGTTCATTGCAGCGATTGTTATTAACATTTAAGCATATTCCCTATATTGATCGAACAATGTGCATCTTATTTATGCATTAAAAATGATTGATTCGCCTCTAGCAATTGATTTTGATCGAACTTCAAAGTAAAGAGATGTTTGTTAAAGTTTTAAAACATGGAAAGTAATAATTGTCTATGAGATATATCAATTTAACATTTGATTAATACATGAAGAATCGAAATTTTTGATAAAATAAGTGAATAAAAAATAATTATTATAAATAAATAATTAGATTTATTTCCGATTCTGTGTAAATTATTATATACAGTAAATAGTATAAAGAAAATTCTTCTGGAGGCTAAAGAGATTAAAAAATATATTAAATATGTAGTATCGGATTTTCGGCGTCCGCTTAGGCCTGCTTCGAGCGTAGGCCTAAGCAAGATAACGTGCGCGGTTGGACTCGAGTTGAAGTAAACATTTAGCGCCGATCGGCCCGCTAGTTTTCCTGGAAGGCACGAGTATCCTTTACAAGGGGTCTTGTGCGACGACCGAGCGTGAGAATGCATGGGGATGAAAGGAAATACATGTGGTTCGGAGAAAGTGAAGAGTGTTTAGAAAGGACGGGTGATTGGGATGGTCGAGCGTGGCCGAATGTCTGAAGTGAGAGAGACAGAGGATTGGAATGAAAGAGAATGAACGGGAATGACTATATAGAGCGCGAGAAGAACGTAGGGACACAGTATGACAAAGTATGACGGCGAGAGTATGTCCGAAGAGTGTGTCGCGGACGGTATGACTAAAAAGATGATAAGACGAGACAACTAAAAGACGTATCCAGCGAAACTAACCACTGACACTACATCTAACACTATCATCATTGTAATATATAATATTATTAAATATACTTTAATATACCACATTAGAGCAATAGTTATTTGTGGGCTCGTACGGGGATAAATCATTCAAAAGGATCTCTCCTCCAGAGATCCAAGTGATAGGAGGAGAGAACGGAACAACAAATATGTATTTAGAGTATTAGTGTATAATTTAACTATAGCTCAAATGATTTATAATAGAAATTATAACTACTACAATCATTTAATCGAAACGGAGAAACGGAGAAACGGAGAAACCGAGAAACGGAGAAACCGAGAATCGGGGAAACCGAGAAACGGAGAAACCGAGAAACGGAGAAACGCAGAAACCGAGAAACGGAGAAACGGAGAAACGGAGAAACCGTGAAACGGAGAAACCGAGAAACAGAGAAACGGAGAAACGGAGAAACGGAGAAACGGAGAAACCGAGAAACGGAGAAACGGAGAAACCGAGAAACGGAGAAACGGAGAAACGGAGAAACGGAGAAACCGAGAAACGGAGAAACGGAGAAACGGAGAAACGGAGAAACGGAGAAACGGAGAAAAGGAGAAACGGAGAAACGGAGAAACCAAGAAACGGAGAAACCGAGAAACGGAGAAACGGGGAAACCGAGAAACGGTGAAACAGAGAAACCGAGAAACGGAGAAACGGAGAAACCGAGAAACGGAGAAACGGAGAAACGGAGAAACGGAGAAACCGTGAAACGGAGAAACCGAGAAACGGAGAAACGGAGAAACGGAGAAACGGCGAAACGGAGAAACGGAGAAACCTAGAAACGGAGAAACGGAGAAACCGAGAAACGGAGAAACGGAGAAACCGAGAAACGGAGAAACGGAGAAACGGAGAAACCAAGAATCGGAGAAACCGAGAAACGGAGAAACGGAGAAACCGAGAAACGGAGAAACGGGGAAACCGAGAAACGGAGAAACGGAGAAACGGAGAAACCGAGAAACGTAGAACCGGAGAAACGTTTCTCCGTTTCTTTGTTCGTTTCTCCGTTTCTTTCTTCGTTTCTCCGTTTCTTTGTTCGTTTCTCCGTTTCTTTCTCCGTTTCTCGGTTTATTTCTTCGTTTCTCCATTTATTTCTCCGATTCTCTGTTTCTTTCTTCGTTTCTCAGTTTCTTCTTCGTTTCTCCGTTTCTTTCTTCGTTTATCCGTTTCTTTCTTCGTTTCTCCGTTTCTTTCTTCGTTTCTCCGTTTCTTTAATCGTTTCTTCGTTTCTCCGTTTCTTTCTTCGTTTCTCCGTTTATATCTTCGTTTCTCCATTTATTTCTCCGTTTCTTTCTTCGTTTCTCCGTTTATTTCTTCGTTTCTCCATTTATTTCTGCGTTTCTCCGTTTCTTTCTTCGTTTCTCCGTTTCTTTGTTGGTTTCTCCGTTTCTTTGTTCGATTCTCCGTTTCTTTCTTTGTTTCTCCGTTTCTTTCTCCGTTTCTCCGGTTCTTTCTTCGTTTCTCCGTTTCTTTGTTCGTTTCTCCGTTTCTTTGTTCGTTTCTCCGTTTCTTTGTTCGTTTCTCCGTTTCTTTGTTCGTTTCTCCGTTCCTTTGTTCGTTTCTCCATTTGTTTCTCTGTTTCTCGGTTTACTTCTTCGTTTCTCCATTTATTTCTCCGATTCTCCGTTTCTTTCTTCGTTTATTCGTTTCGTTCTTCGTTACTCCGTTTCTTTGTTCGTTTCTCCTTTATTTCTTCGTTTCTCCGTTTCTTTCGTCGTTTCTCCGTTTCCTTGTTCGTTTCTCCGTTTCTTTCTTCGTCTCTCCGTTTCTTTCTTCGTTTCTCCGTTTCTTTCTCCCTTTCTCCGTTTCTTTCTACGTTTCTCCGTTTCTTTGCTCGTTTCTCCGCTTCTTTCTTCGTTTCTTTCTTCGTTTCTTTCATCGTTACTCCGTTTCTTTCTTTGTTTCTCCGTTTCTTTCTCCGTTTCTCCGTTTCTTTCTTCGTTTCTCCGTTTCTTTCTTCGTTTCTCCGTTTCTTTGTTCGTTTCTCCGTTTCTTTGTCCGTTTCTCCGTTTCTTTGTTCGTTTCTCCGTTTCTTTGTTCGTTTCTCCGTTTCTTTGTTCGTTTCTCCGTTTCTTTCTCCGTTTCTCGGTTTATTTCTTCGTTTCTCCATTTATTTCTCCGGTTCTCCGTTTCTTTCTTCGTTTCTTCGTTTCTTTCTCCGTTACTCCGTTTCTTCAATCATAATAATTATATAATATTGATCTGTTATACAAACATCTATTATAGTTATTTTGTTAATAATTAACAAAAATACATTTTTAACATACTTCATTTTATATTCAATAATTCCTTTAATTTTAATTTTTATATTCAAAATAATAAAGATTAACTCTTCTTCCTTATTTAAAATATTAACCTCTAATAAAAGAAAAATTATTTTATACTCAATAATTGTTATGTACACAAATTTCCCACCTATAGCACTCTTTATACTGAAATAAATCGTCCTAGAAACATTAATAAATTCAAGAATAAAATTTACCGCGGAAGGTTTAATTTTACATTTATTCGAAAGATGAAACATTCAAAAGTTTGTACAAAAGTATTTATTTATTTTACCGCACGGTTGGGAATATCATACAAATGGAAATACTTACCTCTAATGTCGGTAAATTGTACGTGTCGCGCCATCTATTTGTGGAAATTAGAACAATTCCTCGACAAACATGAGCGTTTCTCCGCCAGGTGTTTTCACCCCTTAAGTGTAGTTTAACCCTTTCTCCAATAGATGGCAACCCATGTAATTACCACGTTACAGGGATTTGTAATTGCGGGTTCAGAATATACTAGCATACATACCAACTATAATTCCGATATGTAGAGAAATATTCATTTATTTTATCCCACGGCTTCTTCGATCGTATTTGTTCGATCTAACCAAATATTTCAAGAAATTGATGGCTTTTTATACCGAAACATAGTCAAAAATTGTTTAATCTACGGTCCAACGACAGTTGTTAATAATTATGATAAATAGATGTCAAGATATTGCGAAGTCTGCGAAGGCGAACGGTTTCAGTGAATGTTTGTTCATTTCAGCGATTGTTATTAACATTTACGCATGTTCCCTATATTGAACGAACAATGTGCATCTTATTTATGCATTAAAAATGATTGATTTGCCTCTAGCAATTGATTTTGATCGAACTTCAAAGTAAAGAGATGTTTGTTAAAGTTTTAAAACATGGAAAGTAATAATTGTCTATGAGATATATCAATTTAACATTTGATTAATACATGAAGAATCGAAATTTTTGATAAAATAAGTGAATAAAAAATAATTATTATAAATAAATAATTAGATTTATTTCCGATTCTGTGTAAATTATTATATACAGTAAATAGTATAAAGAAAATTCTTCTGGAGGCTAAAGAGATTAAAAAATATATTAAATATGTAGTATCGGATTTTCGGCGTCCGCTTAGGCCTGCTTCGAGCGTAGGCCTAAGCAAGATAACGTGCGCGGTTGGACTCGAGTTGAAGTAAACATTTAGCGCCGATCGGCCCGCTAGTTTTCCTGGAAGGCACGAGTATCCTTTACAAGGGGTCTTGTGCGACGACCGAGCGTGAGAATGCATGGGGATGAAAGGAAATACATGTGGTTCGGAGAAAGTGAAGAGTGTTTAGAAAGGACGGGTGATTGGGATGGTCGAGCGTGGCCGAATGTCTGAAGTGAGAGAGACAGAGGATTGGAATGAAAGAGAATGAACGGGAATGACTATATAGAGCGCGAGAAGAACGTAGGGACACAGTATGACAAAGTATGACGGCGAGAGTATGTCCGAAGAGTGTGTCGCGGACGGTATGACTAAAAAGATGATAAGACGAGACAACTAAAAGACGTATCCAGCGAAACTAACCACTGACACTACATCTAACACTATCATCATTGTAATATATAATATTATTAAATATACTTTAATATACCACATTAGAGCAATAGTTATTTGTGGGCTCGTACGGGGATAAATCATTCAAAAGGATCTCTCCTCCAGAGATCCAAGTGATAGGAGGAGAGAACGGAACAACAAATATGTATTTAGAGTATTAGTGTATAATTTAACTATAGCTCAAATGATTTATAATAGAAATTATAACTACTACAATCATTTAATCGAAACGGAGAAACGGAGAAACGGAGAAACCGAGAAACGGAGAAACCGAGAATCGGGGAAACCGAGAAACGGAGAAACCGAGAAACGGAGAAACGCAGAAACCGAGAAACGGAGAAACGGAGAAACGGAGAAACCGTGAAACGGAGAAACCGAGAAACAGAGAAACGGAGAAACGGAGAAACGGAGAAACGGAGAAACCGAGAAACGGAGAAACGGAGAAACCGAGAAACGGAGAAACGGAGAAACGGAGAAACGGAGAAACCGAGAAACGGAGAAACGGAGAAACGGAGAAACGGAGAAACGGAGAAACGGAGAAAAGGAGAAACGGAGAAACGGAGAAACCAAGAAACGGAGAAACCGAGAAACGGAGAAACGGGGAAACCGAGAAACGGTGAAACAGAGAAACCGAGAAACGGAGAAACGGAGAAACCGAGAAACGGAGAAACGGAGAAACGGAGAAACGGAGAAACCGTGAAACGGAGAAACCGAGAAACGGAGAAACGGAGAAACGGAGAAACGGCGAAACGGAGAAACGGAGAAACCTAGAAACGGAGAAACGGAGAAACCGAGAAACGGAGAAACGGAGAAACCGAGAAACGGAGAAACGGAGAAACGGAGAAACCAAGAATCGGAGAAACCGAGAAACGGAGAAACGGAGAAACCGAGAAACGGAGAAACGGGGAAACCGAGAAACGGAGAAACGGAGAAACGGAGAAACCGAGAAACGTAGAACCGGAGAAACGTTTCTCCGTTTCTTTGTTCGTTTCTCCGTTTCTTTCTTCGTTTCTCCGTTTCTTTGTTCGTTTCTCCGTTTCTTTCTCCGTTTCTCGGTTTATTTCTTCGTTTCTCCATTTATTTCTCCGATTCTCTGTTTCTTTCTTCGTTTCTCAGTTTCTTCTTCGTTTCTCCGTTTCTTTCTTCGTTTATCCGTTTCTTTCTTCGTTTCTCCGTTTCTTTCTTCGTTTCTCCGTTTCTTTAATCGTTTCTTCGTTTCTCCGTTTCTTTCTTCGTTTCTCCGTTTATATCTTCGTTTCTCCATTTATTTCTCCGTTTCTTTCTTCGTTTCTCCGTTTATTTCTTCGTTTCTCCATTTATTTCTGCGTTTCTCCGTTTCTTTCTTCGTTTCTCCGTTTCTTTGTTGGTTTCTCCGTTTCTTTGTTCGATTCTCCGTTTCTTTCTTTGTTTCTCCGTTTCTTTCTCCGTTTCTCCGGTTCTTTCTTCGTTTCTCCGTTTCTTTGTTCGTTTCTCCGTTTCTTTGTTCGTTTCTCCGTTTCTTTGTTCGTTTCTCCGTTTCTTTGTTCGTTTCTCCGTTCCTTTGTTCGTTTCTCCATTTGTTTCTCTGTTTCTCGGTTTACTTCTTCGTTTCTCCATTTATTTCTCCGATTCTCCGTTTCTTTCTTCGTTTATTCGTTTCGTTCTTCGTTACTCCGTTTCTTTGTTCGTTTCTCCTTTATTTCTTCGTTTCTCCGTTTCTTTCGTCGTTTCTCCGTTTCCTTGTTCGTTTCTCCGTTTCTTTCTTCGTCTCTCCGTTTCTTTCTTCGTTTCTCCGTTTCTTTCTCCCTTTCTCCGTTTCTTTCTACGTTTCTCCGTTTCTTTGCTCGTTTCTCCGCTTCTTTCTTCGTTTCTTTCTTCGTTTCTTTCATCGTTACTCCGTTTCTTTCTTTGTTTCTCCGTTTCTTTCTCCGTTTCTCCGTTTCTTTCTTCGTTTCTCCGTTTCTTTCTTCGTTTCTCCGTTTCTTTGTTCGTTTCTCCGTTTCTTTGTCCGTTTCTCCGTTTCTTTGTTCGTTTCTCCGTTTCTTTGTTCGTTTCTCCGTTTCTTTGTTCGTTTCTCCGTTTCTTTCTCCGTTTCTCGGTTTATTTCTTCGTTTCTCCATTTATTTCTCCGGTTCTCCGTTTCTTTCTTCGTTTCTTCGTTTCTTTCTCCGTTACTCCGTTTCTTCAATCATAATAATTATATAATATTGATCTGTTATACAAACATCTATTATAGTTATTTTGTTAATAATTAACAAAAATACATTTTTAACATACTTCATTTTATATTCAATAATTCCTTTAATTTTAATTTTTATATTCAAAATAATAAAGATTAACTCTTCTTCCTTATTTAAAATATTAACCTCTAATAAAAGAAAAATTATTTTATACTCAATAATTGTTATGTACACAAATTTCCCACCTATAGCACTCTTTATACTGAAATAAATCGTCCTAGAAACATTAATAAATTCAAGAATAAAATTTACCGCGGAAGGTTTAATTTTACATTTATTCGAAAGATGAAACATTCAAAAGTTTGTACAAAAGTATTTATTTATTTTACCGCACGGTTGGGAATATCATACAAATGGAAATACTTACCTCTAATGTCGGTAAATTGTACGTGTCGCGCCATCTATTTGTGGAAATTAGAACAATTCCTCGACAAACATGAGCGTTTCTCCGCCAGGTGTTTTCACCCCTTAAGTGTAGTTTAACCCTTTCTCCAATAGATGGCAACCCATGTAATTACCACGTTACAGGGATTTGTAATTGCGGGTTCAGAATATACTAGCATACATACCAACTATAATTCCGATATGTAGAGAAATATTCATTTATTTTATCCCACGGCTTCTTCGATCGTATTTGTTCGATCTAACCAAATATTTCAAGAAATTGATGGCTTTTTATACCGAAACATAGTCAAAAATTGTTTAATCTACGGTCCAACGACAGTTGTTAATAATTATGATAAATAGATGTCAAGATATTGCGAAGTCTGCGAAGGCGAACGGTTTCAGTGAATGTTTGTTCATTTCAGCGATTGTTATTAACATTTACGCATGTTCCCTATATTGAACGAACAATGTGCATCTTATTTATGCATTAAAAATGATTGATTTGCCTCTAGCAATTGATTTTGATCGAACTTCAAAGTAAAGAGATGTTTGTTAAAGTTTTAAAACATGGAAAGTAATAATTGTCTATGAGATATATCAATTTAACATTTGATTAATACATGAAGAATCGAAATTTTTGATAAAATAAGTGAATAAAAAATAATTATTATAAATAAATAATTAGATTTATTTCCGATTCTGTGTAAATTATTATATACAGTAAATAGTATAAAGAAAATTCTTCTGGAGGCTAAAGAGATTAAAAAATATATTAAATATGTAGTATCGGATTTTCGGCGTCCGCTTAGGCCTGCTTCGAGCGTAGGCCTAAGCAAGATAACGTGCGCGGTTGGACTCGAGTTGAAGTAAACATTTAGCGCCGATCGGCCCGCTAGTTTTCCTGGAAGGCACGAGTATCCTTTACAAGGGGTCTTGTGCGACGACCGAGCGTGAGAATGCATGGGGATGAAAGGAAATACATGTGGTTCGGAGAAAGTGAAGAGTGTTTAGAAAGGACGGGTGATTGGGATGGTCGAGCGTGGCCGAATGTCTGAAGTGAGAGAGACAGAGGATTGGAATGAAAGAGAATGAACGGGAATGACTATATAGAGCGCGAGAAGAACGTAGGGACACAGTATGACAAAGTATGACGGCGAGAGTATGTCCGAAGAGTGTGTCGCGGACGGTATGACTAAAAAGATGATAAGACGAGACAACTAAAAGACGTATCCAGCGAAACTAACCACTGACACTACATCTAACACTATCATCATTGTAATATATAATATTATTAAATATACTTTAATATACCACATTAGAGCAATAGTTATTTGTGGGCTCGTACGGGGATAAATCATTCAAAAGGATCTCTCCTCCAGAGATCCAAGTGATAGGAGGAGAGAACGGAACAACAAATATGTATTTAGAGTATTAGTGTATAATTTAACTATAGCTCAAATGATTTATAATAGAAATTATAACTACTACAATCATTTAATCGAAACGGAGAAACGGAGAAACGGAGAAACCGAGAAACGGAGAAACCGAGAATCGGGGAAACCGAGAAACGGAGAAACCGAGAAACGGAGAAACGCAGAAACCGAGAAACGGAGAAACGGAGAAACGGAGAAACCGTGAAACGGAGAAACCGAGAAACAGAGAAACGGAGAAACGGAGAAACGGAGAAACGGAGAAACCGAGAAACGGAGAAACGGAGAAACCGAGAAACGGAGAAACGGAGAAACGGAGAAACGGAGAAACGGAGAAACCGAGAAACGGAGAAACGGAGAAACGGAGAAACGGAGAAACGGAGAAACGGAGAAAAGGAGAAACGGAGAAACGGAGAAACCAAGAAACGGAGAAACCGAGAAACGGAGAAACGGGGAAACCGAGAAACGGTGAAACAGAGAAACCGAGAAACGGAGAAACGGAGAAACCGAGAAACGGAGAAACGGAGAAACGGAGAAACGGAGAAACCGTGAAACGGAGAAACCGAGAAACGGAGAAACGGAGAAACGGAGAAACGGCGAAACGGAGAAACGGAGAAACCTAGAAACGGAGAAACGGAGAAACCGAGAAACGGAGAAACGGAGAAACCGAGAAACGGAGAAACGGAGAAACGGAGAAACCAAGAATCGGAGAAACCGAGAAACGGAGAAACGGAGAAACCGAGAAACGGAGAAACGGGGAAACCGAGAAACGGAGAAACGGAGAAACGGAGAAACCGAGAAACGTAGAACCGGAGAAACGTTTCTCCGTTTCTTTGTTCGTTTCTCCGTTTCTTTCTTCGTTTCTCCGTTTCTTTGTTCGTTTCTCCGTTTCTTTCTCCGTTTCTCGGTTTATTTCTTCGTTTCTCCATTTATTTCTCCGATTCTCTGTTTCTTTCTTCGTTTCTCAGTTTCTTCTTCGTTTCTCCGTTTCTTTCTTCGTTTATCCGTTTCTTTCTTCGTTTCTCCGTTTCTTTCTTCGTTTCTCCGTTTCTTTAATCGTTTCTTCGTTTCTCCGTTTCTTTCTTCGTTTCTCCGTTTATATCTTCGTTTCTCCATTTATTTCTCCGTTTCTTTCTTCGTTTCTCCGTTTATTTCTTCGTTTCTCCATTTATTTCTGCGTTTCTCCGTTTCTTTCTTCGTTTCTCCGTTTCTTTGTTGGTTTCTCCGTTTCTTTGTTCGATTCTCCGTTTCTTTCTTTGTTTCTCCGTTTCTTTCTCCGTTTCTCCGGTTCTTTCTTCGTTTCTCCGTTTCTTTGTTCGTTTCTCCGTTTCTTTGTTCGTTTCTCCGTTTCTTTGTTCGTTTCTCCGTTTCTTTGTTCGTTTCTCCGTTCCTTTGTTCGTTTCTCCATTTGTTTCTCTGTTTCTCGGTTTACTTCTTCGTTTCTCCATTTATTTCTCCGATTCTCCGTTTCTTTCTTCGTTTATTCGTTTCGTTCTTCGTTACTCCGTTTCTTTGTTCGTTTCTCCTTTATTTCTTCGTTTCTCCGTTTCTTTCGTCGTTTCTCCGTTTCCTTGTTCGTTTCTCCGTTTCTTTCTTCGTCTCTCCGTTTCTTTCTTCGTTTCTCCGTTTCTTTCTCCCTTTCTCCGTTTCTTTCTACGTTTCTCCGTTTCTTTGCTCGTTTCTCCGCTTCTTTCTTCGTTTCTTTCTTCGTTTCTTTCATCGTTACTCCGTTTCTTTCTTTGTTTCTCCGTTTCTTTCTCCGTTTCTCCGTTTCTTTCTTCGTTTCTCCGTTTCTTTCTTCGTTTCTCCGTTTCTTTGTTCGTTTCTCCGTTTCTTTGTCCGTTTCTCCGTTTCTTTGTTCGTTTCTCCGTTTCTTTGTTCGTTTCTCCGTTTCTTTGTTCGTTTCTCCGTTTCTTTCTCCGTTTCTCGGTTTATTTCTTCGTTTCTCCATTTATTTCTCCGGTTCTCCGTTTCTTTCTTCGTTTCTTCGTTTCTTTCTCCGTTACTCCGTTTCTTCAATCATAATAATTATATAATATTGATCTGTTATACAAACATCTATTATAGTTATTTTGTTAATAATTAACAAAAATACATTTTTAACATACTTCATTTTATATTCAATAATTCCTTTAATTTTAATTTTTATATTCAAAATAATAAAGATTAACTCTTCTTCCTTATTTAAAATATTAACCTCTAATAAAAGAAAAATTATTTTATACTCAATAATTGTTATGTACACAAATTTCCCACCTATAGCACTCTTTATACTGAAATAAATCGTCCTAGAAACATTAATAAATTCAAGAATAAAATTTACCGCGGAAGGTTTAATTTTACATTTATTCGAAAGATGAAACATTCAAAAGTTTGTACAAAAGTATTTATTTATTTTACCGCACGGTTGGGAATATCATACAAATGGAAATACTTACCTCTAATGTCGGTAAATTGTACGTGTCGCGCCATCTATTTGTGGAAATTAGAACAATTCCTCGACAAACATGAGCGTTTCTCCGCCAGGTGTTTTCACCCCTTAAGTGTAGTTTAACCCTTTCTCCAATAGATGGCAACCCATGTAATTACCACGTTACAGGGATTTGTAATTGCGGGTTCAGAATATACTAGCATACATACCAACTATAATTCCGATATGTAGAGAAATATTCATTTATTTTATCCCACGGCTTCTTCGATCGTATTTGTTCGATCTAACCAAATATTTCAAGAAATTGATGGCTTTTTATACCGAAACATAGTCAAAAATTGTTTAATCTACGGTCCAACGACAGTTGTTAATAATTATGATAAATAGATGTCAAGATATTGCGAAGTCTGCGAAGGCGAACGGTTTCAGTGAATGTTTGTTCATTTCAGCGATTATTATTAACATTTACGCATGTTCCCTAAATTGATCGAACAATGTGCATCTTATTTATGTATTGCAATTAATTAAGAACTTATCGAAATTGATTTTGATCGAGACTCCACGTTAAAACGTGTTTCGTAAAGTTTTAAAGCACGGAAAGTAACAATTGTTCATTAGATACACAAATTTAACATTTGTTTAATTCTTATAACTTACACAATACGCGCAGAAGTGGTATTTTTTAAACAAAAGTGCCAAAATTCAATTAACCGCTTTTTTAGATAGAAAAATCACCGCGATAAATACATGTGAATCGATAATCGATACGTGTAGCCTTCAGAATGTCAGTTGGATCTCAAGGAAAAATTCCTTCGCGAACAAGGAATATTTCAACGAAATGATATTTTAAGCCATTATTTATACTAGGATATTGTTAATAATTGTCTAATGTATGATCCTACGACGGTTGTTAATAATTACGATAAACAAACATCAAGATATTGCGATATCTTCGAGGGCGAATGGTTTCGGTGAATGTTTGTTCATTTCAGCGATTGTTATTAACATTTACGCATGTTCCCAATATTAATCGAACAATGTGCATCTTATTTATGCATTAAAAATGATTGATTCGCCTCTGGTAATTGATTTTGATCGAACTTCAAAGTAAAGACATGTTTCTTAAAGTATTAAAACATGGAAAGTAATAATTGTCTGAGATGTATCAATTTAACATTTGATTAATACATGAAGAATCGAAATTTTTGGTAAAATAAGTGAATAAAAAATAATTATTATAAATAAATAATTAGATTTATTTCCGATTCTGTGTAAATTATTAAACACAGTAAAAAGTATAAATAAAATTCTTCTGGAGGCTAAAGAGATTAAAAAATATATTAAATATGTATTTAGAGTATTAGTGTATAATTTAACTATAGCTCAAATGATTTACAATAGAAATTATAACTATTATAATCATTTAATCGAAACGGAGAAACAGAGAAACGGAGAAACGGAGAAACGGAGAAACGAAGAAACGAAGGAAGAAACGGAGAAACGAAGAAAGAAACGGAGAAACGAAGAAAGAAACGGACAAACGTAGAAAGAAACGGGGAAACGAAGAAAGAAACGCAGAAACAAAGAAATAAATGGAAAAACGAAGAAATAAACGGAGAAACGAAGAAAGGAGCGGAGAAACGAACAAAGAAACGGAGAAACAGAAGAAATAAATGGACAAACGAAGAAACAAACAGAGAAACGAACAAAGAAACGGAGAAACGAAGAAAGAAACGGAGAAACGGAGAAATAAATGGAGAAACGAAGAAATAAGCGAAGAAACGAACAAAGAAACGGAGAAACGAACAAAGAAACGGAGAAATGAACAAAGAAACGGAGAAACGAACAAAGAAACGGAGAAACGAACAAAGAAACGAAGAAACGAACAAAGAAACGGAGAAACGAACAAAGGAATAGAGAAACGAACAAAGAAACGGAGAATCGAACAAAGAAACGGAGAAACGAACAAAGAAACGGAGAAACGAAGAAAGAAACCGGAAACGAAGAAAGAAACGGAGAAACGAACAAAGAAACGGAGAAACGAATAAAGAAACCGGAAACGAAGAAAGTAACGGAGAAACGAAGAAAGAAACGGAGAAACGAAGAAAGAAACGGTGAAACGAACAAAGAAACGAAGAAACGGAGAAACGAACAAAGAAACGGAGAAACGGAGAAATAAATGGAGAAACGAAGAAATAAACGGAGAAACGAAGAAAGGAACGGAGAAACGAACAAAGAAACGGAGAAACGAGCAAAGAAACGGAGAAACGGAGAAAGAATCGGAGAAACGATGAAAGAAAGGGGGAAACAAAGAAAGAAACGAAGAAAGAAACGGAGAAACGAAGAAACGAAGGAAGAAACGGAGAAACGAAGAGAGAAACGGAGAAAAGAAGAAAGAAACGGAGAAACGAAGAAAGAAACGGAGAAACGAAGAAATAAACGGAGAAACGAAGAAAGGAACGGAGAAACGAACAAAGAAACGCAGAAACGAGCAAAGAAACGGAGAAACGGAGAAAGAATCGGAGAAACGATGAAAGAAAGGGAGAAACAAAGAAAGAAACGAAGAAAGAAACGGAGAAACGAAGAAACGAAGGAAGAAACGGAGAAACGAAGAGAGAAACGGAGAAAAGAAGAAAGAAACGGAGAAACGAAGAAAGAAACGGAGAAACGAAGAAATAAACGGAGAAACGAAGAAAGGAACGGAGAAACGAACAAAGAAACGGAGAAACGAGCAAAGAAACGGAGAAACGGAGAAAGAATCGGAGAAACGATGAAAGAAAGGGAGAAACAAAGAAAGAAACGAAGAAAGAAACGGAGAAACGAAGAAACGAAGGAAGAAACGGAGAAACTAAGAGAGAAACGGAGAAAAGAAGAAAGAAACGGAGAAACGAACAATGAAACGGAGAAACGAACAAAGAAACGGAGAAACGAACAAAGAAACGAGGAAACGAACAAAGAAACGGAGAAACGAACAAAGAAATAGAGAAACGAACAAAGAAACGGAGAATCGAACAAAGAAACGGAGAAACGAACAAAGAAACGGAGAAACGAAGAAAGAAACGGGAAACGAAGAAAGAAACGGAGAAACTAAGAGAGAAACGGAGAAAAGAAGAAAGAAACGGAGAAACGAAGAAAGAAACGGAGAAACGAACAAAGAAACGGAGAAACGAACAAAGTAACCGAGAAACGAAAAAAAAAACAAAGAAACGGAGAAACGAGCAAAGGAACGGAGAAACGAACAAAGAAACGAAGAAACGGTGAAACGAACAAAGAAACGAAGAAACGGAGAAACGGAGAAACCGAGAAACGGAGAAACGGAGAAACGGAGAAACCGAGAATCGGAGAAACCGAGAAACGGTGAAGCGGGGAAAACGAGAAACGGAGAAACGGAGAAACGGAGAAACGGAGAAACGGAGAAACGGAAAAACGGAGAACAAGAGAAACGTTTCTTTGTTCGTTTCTCCGTTTCTCCGTTTCTTTCTTCGTTTCTCCGTTTCTTTCTTCGTTTCTCCGTTTCTCCGTTTCTTTGTTTGTTTCTCCGTTTCTTTCTTCGTTTCTCCGTTTCCCCGTTTCTTTGTTCGTTTCTCCGTTTCTTTCTTCGTTTCTCCGTTTCTTTGTTCGTTTCTCCGTTTCTTTCTTCGTTTCTCCGTTTCTCCGTTTCTTTGTTCGTTTCTCCGTTTCTTTCTTCGTTTCTCCGTTTCTTTCTCCGTTTCTCGGTTTATTTCTTCGTTTCTCCGTTTCTTTGTTCGTTTCTCCGTTTCTTTGTTCGTGTCTCCGTTTCTTCGTTCGTTTCTCGGTTTATTTCTTCGTTTCTCCACTTATTTCTCCGATTCTCCGTTTCTTTCTTCGTTTCTCCGTTTCTTTCTTCGTTTCTCCGTTTCTCCGTTTCTTTGTTCGTTTCTCCGTTTCATTCTTCGCTTCTCCGTTTATTTCTTCGTTTCTCCATTTATTTCTCCGTTTCTCCGTTTCTTTCTTCCTTTCTCCGTTTCTTTCTTCGTTTCTCCGTTTCTTTCTTCGTTTCTCCGTTCATTTCTTCGTTTCTCCATTTATTTCTCCGTTTCTCCGTTTCTTTCTTCGTTTCTCCGTTTCTTTGTTCGTTTCCCGTTTCTCCGTTTATTTGTTCGTTTCTCCGTTTCTTTCTCCGTTTCTCGGTCTATTTCTTCTTTCTCCGTTTCTTTCACCGTTTCTCCGTTTCTTTGTTCGTATCTCCGTTTCTTTCTTCGTTTCTCCGTTTCTTTCTTCGTTTCTCCGTTCATTTCTTCGTTTCTCCATTTATTTCTCCGTTTCTCCGTTTCTTTCTTCGTTTCTCCGTTTCTTTGTTCGTTTCCCGTTTCTCCGTTTATTTGTTCGTTTCTCCGTTTCTTTCTCCGTTTCTCGGTCTATTTCTTCTTTCTCCGTTTCTTTCACCGTTTCTCCGTTTCTTTGTTCGTATCTCCGTTTCTTTCTCCGTTTCTCGGTCTATTTCTTCGATTCTCCATTTATTTCTCCGTTTCTTTCTTCGTTTCTCCGCTTCTTTCTTCGTTTCTCCGTTTCTTTGTTCGTTTCCCCGTTTCTTTCTTCGTTTCTTCGTTTCTTTCTTCGTTACTCCGTTTCTTTCTTCGCTTCTCCGTTTCTTTCTTCGTATCTCCGTTTCTTTCTTCGTTTCTCCGTTTCTTTCTTCGTTTCTCCGTTTCTCTCTTCGTTTCTCCGTTTCTTTCTTCGTTCCTCCGTTTCCTTGTTCCTTTGTCCGTTTATTTCTCCGTTTCTCCATTTATTTCTCCGATTCTCCGTTTCTTTCTTCGTTTCTCCATTTCTTTCTTCGTTTCTCCGTTGCTTTCTTCGTTTCTTCGTTTCTTTCTTCGTTACCCCGTTTCTTCCTTCGTTTCATCGTTTCTCCGTTTCTCCGTTTCTCCGTTTCGATTAAATGATTATAATATTTATAATTTCTATTATAAATCATGTGATCTATAGTTAAATTAGACACTAATACTCTAAATACATATTTAATATATTTTTTAATTTCTTTAGCCTCCAATAGAATTTTATTTATACTATTTACTATATATAATAATTTACACAGAATCGGAAATAAATCTAATTATTTATTTATAATAGTTATTTTGTTTTCACTTATCTTAAAAATTGGGATGTACTCTTTAAATGTTCGATTCATTTCTTTAATTTATTCATTAAATTGAATTAATCCCTTCTTTATAATCACTTTAATAAAATTAATCCCTATAATTATTATAGAACTCATATTAAAATTTAATAATGAAATTTATTTTATTTGCATAATTAATGTAATTATTGCCCCTATCATTTGCTTAAACAAAAAAATCAATCATAATATTTATAGGATATTGATCTGTTATACAAACATCTATTATAGTTATTTTGTTAATAATTAACAAAATTACATTTTTAATATATTTCATTTTATATTCAATAATATCTTGGTTTTAATTTTTATATTTAAAATAATAAAGATTAACTCTTCTTCCTTATTTAATATATTAACCTCTAATAAAAGAAAAATTATTTTACACTCAATAATTATTATGTACACAAATTTCCCACCTATAGCACTCTTTATACTGAAATAAATCGTCTTGGAAACATTAATATAATAAATTCAAGAATAAAATTTCACGTGGAAGGTTTAATTTTACATTTATTCGAAAGATGAAACATACAAAAGTTTGTACAAAAGTATTTATTTATTTTATCGCACGGTACGGAATATCATACAAATGGAAATACTTATCTCTAATGTCGGTAAATTGTAATTGTCGCGCCATCTATGTGTAGAAAATAGAACAATTCCTCGACAAACTTGAGCATTTCTCCGCCAGGTGCTTTCACCCCTTAAGTGTAGTTTTACCCTTTCTCCATTAGATGGAAACCCATGTAATTACCACGTTACAGGGATTTGTAATTGCGGGTTCAGAATATATTTGCATACATACAAACTATAATTCCGATATGTAGAGGAATATTCATTTATTTTATCCCACGGCTTCTTCGATCGTATTTGTTCGATCTAACCAAATATTTCAAGAAATTGATGGCTTTTTGTACCGAAACATTGTCAAAAATTGTTTAATCTACGGTCCAACGACGGTTGTTAATAATTATGATAAATAAATGTCAAGATATTGCGAAGTCTGCGAAGGCGAACTGTTTCAGTGAATGTTTGTTCATTTCAGCGATTGTTATTAACATTTACGCATGTTCCCTATATTGAGCGAACAATGTGCATCTTATTTATGTATTGCAATTAATTAAGAAACTTATCGAAATTGATTTTGATCGAGACTCCACGTTAAAACGTGTTTCGTAAAGCTTTAAAGCACGGAAAGTAACAATTGTTCATTAGATACACAAATTTAACATTTGTTTAATTCTTATAAATTACACAATACGCGCAGAAGTGGTATTTTTTACACAAAAGTGCCAAAATTCAATTAATCGCTTTTTTAGATTGAAAAATCACCGCGATAAATACTTGTGAATCGATAATCGATACGTGTAGCCTTGAGAATGTCAGTTGGATCTCAAGGAAAAATTCCTTCGCGAACAAGGAATATTTCAACGAAATGATATTTTAAGCCACTATTTATACTAGGACATTGTTAATAATTGTCTAATGTATGATCCTACGACGGTTGTTAATAATTACGATAAACAAACATCAAGATATTGCGAAATCTTCGAGGGCGAATGGTTTCGGTGAATGTTTGTTCATTTCAGCGATTGTTATTAACATTTACGCATGTTCCCTATATTGATCGAACAATGTGCATGTTATTTATGCATTAAAAATGATTGATTCGCCTCTAGCAATTGATTTTGATCGAACCTCAAAGTAAAGAGATGTTCCTCAAAGTTTTAAAACATGGAAAGTAATAATTGTCTATGAGATATATCAATTTAATATTTGATTAATACATGAAGAATGGAAATTTTTGGTAAAATAAGTGAATAAAAAACAATTATTATAAATAAATAAGTAGATTTATTTCCGATTCTGTGTAAATTATTGTATACAGTAAATAGTATAAATAAAATTCTTCTGGAGGCTAAAGAGATTAAAAAATATATTAAATATGTATTTAGAGTATTAGTGCATAATTTAACTATAGCTCAAATGATTTATAATAGAAATTATAACTATTCTAATCATTTAATCGAAACGCAGAAACGGAGAAACGGAGAAACGGAGAAACGGAGGAACGAAGAAACGAAGGAAGAAACGGAGAAACGAAGAAAGAAACGGAGAAACGAAGAAAGAAACGGAGAAACGAAGAAAGAAACGGAGAAACGAAGAAAGAAACGGAGAAACGAAGAAATTAATTGAGAAACGAAGAAATAAACGGAGAAACGAAAAATGAAACGGAGAAACGAAGAAAGAAACGGAGAATCGGAGAAATAAATGGAGAAATGAAGAAATAAACGGAGAAACGAACAAAGAAACGGAGAAAGGAAGAAAGAAACGGGGAACGAAGAAAGAAACGGAGAAACGAAGAAAGAAACGGAGAAACGAAGAAAGAAACGGAGAAACGACGAAAGAAACGGAGAAACGAAGAATGAAACGGAGAAACGAAGAAAGAAACGGAGAAACGAAGAAAGGAGCGGTGAAACGAACAAATAAACGGAGAAATGAAGAATGAAACGGAGAAACGAAGAAAGAAACGGAGAAACGGAGAAATAAATGGAGAAACGAAGAAACAAACGGAGAAACGAAGAAAGAAACGGAGGAACGAAGAAAGAAACGGAGAAACGAAGAAAGAAACGGAGAAACGAAGAAAGAAACGGAGAAACGAAGAAAGAAACGGCGAAACGGAGAAATAAATGGAGAAACGAAGAAACAAACAGAGAAACGAACAAAGAAACGGACAAACGAAGAATGAAACGGAGAAACGGAGAAAGAAACGGAGAAACGAACAAAGAAACGGAGAAACGATGAAAGAAACGGAGAAACGAAGAAAGAAACGAAGAAACGAAGAAAGAAACGGAGAAACGAACAAAGAAACGGAGAAACGAAGAAATAAATTGAGAAACGAAGAAATAAACGGAGAAACGAAAAATGAAACGGAGAAACGAAGAAAGAAACGGAGAATCGGAGAAATAAATGGAGAAATGAAGAAATAAACGGAGAAACGAACAAAGAAACGGAGAAAGGAAGAAAGAAACGGGGAACGAAGAAAGAAACGGTGAAACAGAGAAATAAATAGAGAAACGAAGAAACAAACGGAGAAACGAAGAAAGTAACGGAGGAACGAAGAAAGAAACGGAGAAACGAAGAAAGAAACGGAGAAACGAAGAAAGAAACGGCGAAACGGAGAAATAAATGGAGAAACGAAGAAACAAACAGAGAAACGAACAAAGAAACGGACAAACGAAGAATGAAACGGAGAAACGGAGAAAGAAACGGAGAAACGAACAAAGAAACGGAGAAACGATGAAAAAAACGGAGAAACGAAGAAAGAAACGAAGAAACGAAGAAAGAAACGGAGAAACGAACAAAGAAACGGAGAAACGAACAAAGAAACGGAGAAACGAACAATGAAACGGAGAAACGAACAAAGAAACGGAGAAACGACCAAAAAACGGAGAAACGGAGAAACGAAGAAAGAAACGGAGAAACGGAGAAGTAAATGGAGAAACGAAGAAATAAACGGAGAAACGAAGAAAGGAACGGAGAAACGAACAAAGAAACGGAGAAACGGAGAAACGGACAAAGAAACGGAGAAACGGAGAAATAAATGGAGAAACGAACAAATAAACGGAGAAACGAAGAAAGAAACGGAGAATCGGAGAAATAAATGCAGAAATGAAGAAATAAACGGAGAAACGGAGAAATAAATGGAGAAACGAACAAATAAACGGAGAAACGAAGAAAGAAACGGAGAATCGGAGAAATAAATGGAGAAATGAAGAAATAAACGGAGAAACGAACAAAGAAACGGAGAAACAAAGAAAGAAACGGAGAAACGAACAAAGAAACGAAGAAACGAAGAAAGAAACGGAGAAACGAAGAAAGAAACGGAGAATCGGAGAAATAAATGGAGAAGCGAACGAAAAACGGTGAAACGGAGAAACGGAGAAACCGAGAAACGGAGAAACCGAGCGACGGAGAAACGGAGAAACCGAGAAACGGAGAAACGGAGATACGGAGAAACGGAGAAACGGAGAAACGGAGAAACGGAGAAACGGAGAAACGGAGAAATGGAGAAACCGAGAAACGGAGAAACGGAGAAACCGAGAAACGGAGAAACCGAGAAACGGAGAAACGGAGATTCGTTTCTCCGTTTCTTTGTTCGTTTCTCCGTTTCTTTGTTCGTTTCTCCGTTTCCTTCTTCGTTTCTCCGTTTCTTTGTTCGTTTCTCCGTTTCTTTGTTCGTTTCTCCGTTTCTTTCTTCGTTTCTCCGTTTCTTTGTTCGTTTCTCCGTTTCTTTGTTCGTTTCTCCGTTTCTTTCTTCGTTTCTCCGTTTCTTTCTTCGTTTCTCCGTTTCTTTCCCCGTTTCTCGGTTTATTTCTTCGTTTCTCCATTTATTTCTCCGTTTCTCCGTTTCTTTCTTCCTTTCTCCGTTTCTTTGTTCGTTTCTCCGTTTCTTTGTTCGTTTCTCCGTTTCTTTCTTCGTTTCTCCGTTTCTTTGTTCGTTTCTCCGTTTCTTTGTTCGTTTCTCCGTTTCTTTGTTCGTTTCTCCGTTTCTTTCTCCGTTTCTCGGTTTATTTCTTCGTTTCTCCATTTATTTCTCCGATTCTCTGTTTCTTTCTTCGTTTCTCAGTTTCTTCTTCGTTTCTCCGTTTCTTTCTTCGTTTATCCGTTTCTTTCTTCGTTTCTCCGTTTCTTTCTTCGTTTCTCCGTTTCTTTAATCGTTTCTTCGTTTCTCCGTTTCTTTCTTCGTTTCTCCGTTTATATCTTCGTTTCTCCATTTATTTCTCCGTTTCTTTGTTCGTTTCTCCGTTTATTTCTTCGTTTCTCTATTTATTTCTCCGATTCTTTCTTCGTTTCTCCGTATCTTTGTTCGTTTCTCCGTTTCTACGTTTCTTTCTTCGTTTCTCCGTTTCTTTAAATGTTCGATTCATTTCTTTAATTTATTCATTAAATTGAATTAATCTATTCTTTATAATAACTTTAATAAAATTAATCCCTACAATTATTATAGAACTCATATTAAAATTTAATAATAAAATTTATTTTATTTGCCTAATTAATGTAATTATTGTCCCTATCATTTGCTTAAACAAAAAAATCAATCATAATAATTACAGGATATTCATCTGTTATACAAA
The DNA here is from genome assembly GCF_051014685.1 of Ptiloglossa arizonensis. Classification (NCBI taxonomy): domain Eukaryota; kingdom Metazoa; phylum Arthropoda; class Insecta; order Hymenoptera; family Colletidae; genus Ptiloglossa; species Ptiloglossa arizonensis. The sequence goes on along the minus strand of NW_027478813.1, from coordinate 463,924 downwards.
CATCTATTATAGTTATTTTATTAATAATTAACAAAAATACATTTTTAACATATTTCATTTTATATTCAATAATTTCTTTAATTTTAATTTTTATATTTAAAATGATAAAGATTAACTCTTCTTCCTTATTTAATATATTAACCTCTAATAAAAGAAAAATTATTTTATACTCAATAATTATTATGTACACAAATTTCCCAACTATAGCACTCTTTATACTGAAATAAATCGTCCTAGAAACATTTATAAATTCAAGAATAAAACTTACCGTGGAAGGTTTAATTTTACATTTATTCGAAGGATGAAACATACAAAAGTTTGTACAAAATATTTATTTATTTTATCGCACGGTAGGGAATATCATACAAATGGACATACTTATCTCTAATGTCGGTAATTTGTACTTGCTGCGCCATCTATTTGTGGAAATTAGAACAATTCCTCGACAAACTTGAGCGTTTCTCCGCCAGGTGTTTTCTCCCCTTAAGTGTAGTTTAACCCTTCCTCCAATAGATGGCAACCCATGTTATTACCACGTTACAGTGATTTGTAATTGCGGGTTCAGAATATTTTTGCATACATACAAACTATAATTCCGATATGTAGAGAAATATTCATTTATTTTATCCCACGGCTTCTTCGATCGTATTTGTTCGATCTAACCAAATATTTCAAGAAATTGATGGCTTTTTATACCGAAACATTGTCAAAAATTGTTTAATCTACGGTCCAACGACGGTTGTTAATAATTATGATAAATAAATGTCAAGGTATTGCGAAGTCTGCGAAGGCGAACGGTTTCGTTGAATGTTTGTTCATTTCAGCGATTGTTATTAACATTTACGCATGTTCCCTATATTGAGCGAACAATGTGCATCTTATTTATGTATTGCAATTAATTAAGAAACTTATCGAAATTGATTTTGATCGAGACTCCACGTTAAAACGTGTTTCGTAAAGCTTTAAAGCACGGAAAGTAACAATTGTTCATTAGATACACAAATTTAACATTTGTTTAATTCTTATAAATTACACAATACGCGCAGAAGTGGTATTTTTTACACAAAAGTGCCAAAATTCAATTAATCGCTTTTTTAGATAGAAAAATCACCGCGATAAATACTTGTGAATCGATAATCGATACGTGTAGCCTTGAGAATGTCAGTTGGATCTCAAGGAAAAATTCCTTCGCGAACAAGGAATATTTCAACGAAATGATATTTTAAGCCATTATTTATACTAGGACATTGTTAATAATTGTCTAGTGTATGATCCTACGACGGTTGTTAATAATTACGATAAACAAACATCAAGATATTGCGAAATCTTCGAGGGCGAATGGTTTCGGTGAATGTTTGTTCATTTCAGCGATTGTTATTAACATTTACGCATGTTCCCTATATTGATCGAACAATGTGCATGTTATTTATGCATTAAAAATGATTGATTCGCCTCTAGCAATTGATTTTGATCGAACCTCAAAGTAAAGAGATGTTCCTCAAAGTTTTAAAACATGGAAAGTAATAATTGTCTATGAGATATATCAATTTAATATTTGATTAATACATGAAGAATGGAAATTTTTGGTAAAATAAGTGAATAAAAAACAATTATTATAAATAAATAAGTAGATTTATTTCCGATTCTGTGTAAATTATTATATACAGTAAATAGTATAAATAAAATTCTTCTGGAGGCTAAAGAGATTAAAAAATATATTAAATATGTATTTAGAGTATTAGTGCATAATTTAACTATAGCTCAAATGATTTATAATAGAAATTATAACTATTCTAATCATTTAATCGAAACGCAGAAACGGAGAAACGGAGAAACGGAGAAACGGAGGAACGAAGAAACGAAGGAAGTAACGGAGAAACGAAGAAAGAAACGGAGAAACGAAGAAAGAAACGGAGAAACGAAGAAAGAAACGGAGAAACGAAGAAAGAAACGGAGAAACGAAGAAATTAATTGAGAAACGAAGAAATAAACGGAGAAACGAAAAATGAAACGGAGAAACGAAGAAAGAAACGGAGAATCGGAGAAATAAATGGAGAAATGAAGAAATAAACGGAGAAACGAACAAAGAAACGGAGAAAGGAAGAAAGAAACGGGGAACGAAGAAAGAAACGGAGAAACGAAGAAAGAAACGGAGAAACGAAGAAAGAAACGGAGAAACGACGAAAGAAACGGAGAAACGAAGAATGAAACGGAGAAACGAAGAAAGAAACGGAGAAACGAAGAAAGGAGCGGTGAAACGAACAAATAAACGGAGAAATGAAGAATGAAACGGAGAAACGAAGAAAGAAACGGAGAAACGGAGAAATAAATGGAGAAACGAAGAAACAAACGGAGAAACGAAGAAAGAAACGGAGGAACGAAGAAAGAAACGGAGAAACGAAGAAAGAAATGGAGAAACGAAGAAAGAAACGGAGAAACGAAGAAAGAAACGGCGAAACGGAGAAATAAATGGAGAAACGAAGAAACAAACAGAGAAACGAACAAAGAAACGGACAAACGAAGAATGAAACGGAGAAACGGAGAACGAAACGGAGAAACGAACAAAGAAACGGAGAAACGATGAAAGAAACGGAGAAACGAAGAAAGAAACGAAGAAACGAAGAAAGAAACGGAGAAACGAACAAAGAAACGGAGAAACGAACAAAGAAACGGAGAAACGAACAATGAAACGGAGAAACGAACAAAGAAACGGAGAAACGAAGAAAGAAACGGAGAAACGAAGAAAGAAACGGAGAAACGAAGAAAGAAACGGAGAAACGAAGAAATAAATTGAGAAACGAAGAAATAAACGGAGAAACGAAAAATGAAACGGAGAAACGAAGAAAGAAACGGAGAATCGGAGAAATAAATGGAGAAATGAAGAAATAAACGGAGAAACGAACAAAGAAACGGAGAAAGGAAGAAAGAAACGGGGAACGAAGAAAGAAACGGAGAAACGGAGAAATAAATGGAGAAACGAAGAAACAAACGGAGAAACGAAGAAAGTAACGGAGGAACGAAGAAAGAAACGGAGAAACGAAGAAAGAAACGGAGAAACGAAGAAAGAAACGGAGAAACGAAGAAAGAAACGGCGAAACGGAGAAATAAATGGAGAAACGAAGAAACAAACAGAGAAACGAACAAAGAAACGGACAAACGAAGAATGAAACGGAGAAACGGAGAAAGAAACGGAGAAACGAACAAAGAAACGGAGAAACGATGAAAAAAACGGAGAAACGAAGAAAGAAACGAAGAAACGAAGAAAGAAACGGAGAAACGAACAAAGAAACGGAGAAACGAACAAAGAAACGGAGAAACGAACAATGAAACGGAGAAACGAACAAAGAAACGGAGAAACGACCAAAAAACGGAGAAACGGAGAAACGAAGAAAGAAACGGAGAAACGGAGAAGTAAATGGAGAAACGAAGAAATAAACGGAGAAACGAAGAAAGGAACGGTGAAACGAACAAAGAAACGGAGAAACGGACAAAGAAACGGAGAAACGGAGAAATAAATGGAGAAACGAACAAATAAACGGAGAAACGAAGAAAGAAACGGAGAATCGGAGATATAAATTGAGAAATGAAGAAATAAACGGAGAAACGGAGAAATAAATGGAGAAACGAACAAATAAACGGAGAAACGAAGAAAGAAACGGAGAATCGGAGAAATAAATGGAGAAATGAAGAAATAAACGGAGAAACGAACAAAGAAACGGAGAAACAAAGAAAGAAACGGAGAAACGAACAAAGAAACGAAGAAACGAAGAAAGAAACGGAGAAACGAAGAAAGAAACGGAGAATCGGAGAAATAAATGGAGAAGCGAACAAAAAACGGTGAAACGGAGAAACGGAGAAACCGAGAAACGGAGAAACCGAGCGACGGAGAAACGGAGAAACCGAGAAACGGAGAAACGGAGATACGGAGAAACGGAGAAACGGAGAAACGGAGAAACGGAGAAATGGAGAAACCGAGAAACGGAGAAACGGAGAAACCGAGAAACGGAGAAACCGAGAAACGGAGAAACGGAGAAGCGGAGAAACGTTTCTTTGTTCGTTTCTCCGTTTCTTTGTTCGTTTCTCCGTTTCCTTCTTCGTTTCTCCGTTTCTTGGTTCGTTTCTCCGTTTGTTTGTTCGTTTCTCCGTTTCTTTCTTCGTTTCTCCGTTTCTTTGTTCGTTTCTCCGTTTCTTTGTTCGTTTCTCCGTTTCTTTCTTCGTTTCTCCGTTTCTTTCTTCGTTTCTCCGTTTCTTTCTCCGTTTCTCGGTTTATTTCTTCGTTTCTCCATTTATTTCTCCGTTTCTCCGTTTCTTTCTTCCTTTCTCCGTTTCTTTGTTCGTTTCTCCGTTTCTTTGTTCGTTTCTCCGTTTCTTTCTTCGTTTCTCCGTTTCTTTGTTCGTTTCTCCGTTTCTTTCTCCGTTTCTCGGTTTATTTCTTCGTTTCTCCATTTATTTCTCCGATTCTCCGTTTCTTTCTTCGTTTCTCAGTTTCTTTCTTCGTTTCTCCATTTCTTTCTTCGTTTCTCCGTTTCTTTCTTCGTTTCTCCGTTTCATTCTTGGTTTCTGCGTTTCTTTGTTCGTTTCTCTGTTTCTTTCTTCGTTTCTCCGTTTCTTTCTCCGTTTCTCGGTTTATTTCTTCATTTCTCCGCTTCTTTCTTCGTTTCTTCGTTTCTTTCTTCATTTCTCCGTTTCTTTCTTCGTTTCTCCGCTTCTTCCTTCGTTTCATCGTTTCTCCGTTTCTCTGTTTCTCCGTTTCGATTAAATGATTATAATATTTATAATTTCTATTATAAATCATTTGATCTATAGTTAAATTAGACAGTAATACTCTAAATACATATTTAATATATTTTTTAATTTCTTTAGCCTCCAGAAGAATTTTATTTATACTATTTACTATTTATAATAATTTACACAGAATCGGAAATAAATCTAATTATTTATTTATAATAATTTTTTTTTTTTCACTTATCTTAAAAATTGGAATGTACTCTTTAAATGTTCGATTCATTTCTTTAATTTATTCATTAAATTGAATTAATCTATTCTTTATAATCACTTTAATAAAATTAATCCCTATAATTATTATAGAACTCATATTGGAATTTAATAATGAAATTTATTTTATTTGCCTAATTAATGTAATTATTGCCCCTATCATTTGCTTAAACAAAAAAATCAATCATAATAATTGTAGTATCGGATTTTCGGCGTCCGCTTAGGCTTGCTTCGAGCGTAGGCCTAAACAAGATAACGTGCGCGGTTGGACTCGAGTTGAAGTAAACATTTAGCGCCGATCGGCCCGCTAGTTTTCCTGGAAGGCACGAGTATCCTTTACAAAGGGTCTTGTGCTACGACCGAGCGTGAGAATGCATGGGGATGAAAGGAAATACATGTGGTTCGGAGAAAGTGAAGAGTGTTTAGAAAAGACGGGTGATTGGGATGGCCGAGCGTGGCCGAATGTCTGAAGTGAGAGAGACTGAGGATTGGAATGAAAGAGAATGAATGGGAATGACTATATAGAGCGCGAGAAGAACGTAGGAACACAGTATGGTACAGTATGATATAGTATGACAAAGTATGACGACGAGAGTATGTCCGAAGAGTGTGTCGCGGACGGTATGACTAAAAAGACGATAAGACGAGACAACTAAAAGACGTATCCAGCGAAACTAACCACTGACACTACATCTAACACTATCATCATTGTAATATATAATATTATTAAATATACTTTAATATACCACATCAGAGCAATAGTTATTTGGGGGCTCGTACGGGGATAAATTATTCAAAAGGATCTCTCCTCCAGAGATCCAAGTGATAAGAGGAGAGAACGAAACAACAATTTTGGGGGCTCGTCCGGGATGAATCAGACAGGTGCCGTTATGCAGGATAGTTTAGACGTAGTTCAGTGTGAAGGTGAAACGACGAGAGTTACAAGGATGAGCGGCAAGACACGACGAAAAAGTGCCAGTGGTGAAAATATGTGTGACAATTCTGAAGTTGCTAAAATGAAGTTGGTAGAACTTCGAGCAGAATTGAAAAGACGAAAATTAAGAATCACTGGAAATAAAGACGAATTACGACGACGCTTGCAAGCTGCCTTGACGCTAGAAGAAGAAAGTGAAGACGAAGATACGAGTGATGGTGACGAAGACGACGACGAAGAAGATGATGTGTTCAGAGTTGAAGAAGACGTTGACGACGGTGATAATGGAAGATCAGGACGTAATACACGCGGAAGGAGGAGACAGGTAAAATATGTACCTAGTTTTAAAGATGTTGAAGAGTCGCTGACAACGTTCAGCGGGGACGACAAGCGAAGCATTAAACTTTGGATCAGCGATTTTGAGGAAACTGCCGATATGTGCGAATGGACTGACATTCAAATGATAATATACGCCAAAAGACTTTTACGAGGTCCGGCAAAGCTGTTTGTTAATTACGAGAAATGTGGCCGAAGCTGGAAATGTTTGAAGACTGCTTTGAAATTGGAATTTGGTTATAAAGGCAGTAGCTACCAAATACAACAAGAGCTGACGCAAAGAAGGAAGCGTAATGACGAATCGTATCAAGAATACATCTATCAGATGCTTGACATAGCCTCTCGAGCAGACATGGAGACTGATGCTGTGATACGATACATAATCGACGGAATTCAAGACGAAGAGTATAACAAAGTCGTGTTGTACGGAGCCAGGAGCATTGGAGAGCTGAAGAAGAAATTCATAATCTACGAGGAAATGAAGAACAGCATTAGGACGAAGACGAAGCGCGTGGAAGATAAAGTGCAGAAACCAGTGCGTGCTGTAAATGCGGAGACGAAGCGCATGGATGATGAAGTGCAGAGACCAGTGCGTGTTGTAAATGCGAAGACGAAGCGATGTTTTAGTTGTGGATTGCCAAATCATGTGAGTGCGAATTGTCCAATGAAGGACAAAGGGGTAAAATGTTTCAAGTGCAACGAACACGGGCACGTTGCATCGAAGTGCCCGCAAAAGTTGAATGTGGAAAAGGAAGTTTGTAGTGTCGCACAGCTTCCTCGAGGAGAACTACACGAAAAGGTAAAGACAACGAAGCATGACTTAGTAACATTGATCGATACAAATAGCGATTTGTCTTTGATGCGGACGAATGAATGTGTGAAAATAAGCGCGGTTCGCGAAGTTTACAAAATAGATGTGCCGTATACCAAAGATTTTTCGAGTAGAAGTACTGTAGAAAATCCTGAGAGCGTATTGAATGCCGCGAGTAAGTTTGAGTTGTCCATTGACTGGGACAAAGGTCAGTTTGTGCAATCAAAGATCGAGTACGTAGGGCGCATGGTTAAGAATGATAGTGTGCGTCCGTCGGAACAGAAAACTGATGTCGTTGTGAGATTCTCGAAATCAGAGAGTGTTGAAGCCGTTAAAAATATTCTGGGTTCGATTAGTTGTTTTAGAATGTTTGTAAACCAGTACGCGATTATTCCAAGACCGTTAAAGAATTTATTACAGACGAACGTTAAATTAGAATTTGGTTTTAAAGGGGAACAAGCGCCGGTGCATTTGAGAATGGTATCGTCAAATGGGCCTGTGCCGGAGATTTGTAATGTATACGCCGATACGAAATCGAATAGAGATGCGTGCATGTGTGTGAACAAGGGTGAGCGGAGTGTGACCACACGACTGCGCGCAGTGCAGCAAAAAGACGTTGGACTAAAGAACATTGCCGAATTGGTGTGCCAAGGCAAAACGAATGATTGTTATGTGAAGGATGATTTATTGTTTGAAGTGACCAGTGAGCATAGGTTGATGAAACAGGACGCCTTCGTGAAGTGCACGTGGCCTTATGCCACGAAGACGACGAACGCCGCCGAAATTCTCAGTAGGCTGAGAAAAAGATCGATTGCATTGGGAAAGCCGAGGAGGATCATTACGGATCATGGTATTGTAAAAGCTGAAGGGCAGGTATCGCGGATTAACTTTATACCTCGGTTGACGAATTTGTTTGCGCCGAAACCGCGCGAATGGTGCAGGTACCTGGAGTGGGCCCAGCGATGTTTTAACGCTACGCCGTGTAGGAACTCAGGTAGGCTGCCGATTCAATTGCTGCTCGGAACGCACGTGAAGTTCAAAAGCGACCCGACGACCAGGGAAACAATTAAGAACGAATGGATAGCCGTAGTTAAAAAAGATCGAGACAAATTCAGACGACGAACAAAAGAAAACATGCAGAAGGTGCAGCAGACGTCCAGACGGAATTACGACGCAAAGACGAAGAGGGCGAAACGTTACGAGGAAGACGATCTCGTAGCTATCCGCAGGACACAGTTCGAACCAGGGATCAATGACCTCAGTAATAGTGACTCAAGTGTGAGTGACTGCGAAAGCGTAAGACATCTGAGGGCAGATGTCAAAGCAGGATGGCCGAGTGTAGTATCGGATTTTCGGCGTCCGCTTAGGCTTGCTTCGAGCGTAGGCCTAAACAAGATAACGTGCGCGGTTGGACTCGAGTTGAAGTAAACATTTAGCGCCGATCGGCCCGCTAGTTTTCCTGGAAGGCACGAGTATCCTTTACAAAGGGTCTTGTGCGACGACCGAGCGTGAGAATGCATGGGGATGAAAGGAAATACATGTGGTTCGGAGAAAGTGAAGAGTGTTTAGAAAAGACGGGTGATTGGGATGGCCGAGCGTGGCCGAATGTCTGAAGTGAGAGAGACTGAGGATTGGAATGAAAGAGAATGAATGGGAATGACTATATAGAGCGCGAGAAGAACGTAGGAACACAGTATGGTACAGTATGATATAGTATGACAAAGTATGACGACGAGAGTATGTCCGAAGAGTGTGTCGCGGACGGTATGACTAAAAAGACGATAAGACGAGACAACTAAAAGACGTATCCAGCGAAACTAACCACTGACACTACATCTAACACTATCATCATTGTAATATATAATATTATTAAATATACTTTAATATACCACATCAGAGCAATAGTTATTTGGGGGCTCGTACGGGGATAAATCATTCAAAAGGATCTCTCCTCCAGAGATCCAAGTGATAAGAGGAGAGAACGAAACAACATAATTATAGGATATTGATCTGTTATACAAACGTCTATTATAGTTATTTTGTTAATAATTAACAAAAATACATTTTTAACATATTTCATTTTATATTCAATAATTCCTTTAATTTTAATTTTTATATTTAAAATAATAAAGATTAACTCTTCTTCCTTATTTAATATATTAACCTCTAATAAAAGAAAAAGTATTTTACACTCAATAATTATTATGTACACAAATTTCCCACCTATAGCACTTTTTATACTGAAATAAATCGTCTTAGAAACATTAATAAATTCAAGAATAAAATTTCACGTGGAAGGTTTAATTTTACATTTATTCGAAAGATGAAACATACAAAAGTTTGTACAAAAGTATTTATTTATTTTATCGCACGGTACGGAATATCATACAAATGGAAATACTTATCTCTAATGTCGGTAAATTGTACTTGTCGCGCCATCTATTTGTAGAAATTAGAACAATTCCTCGACAAACTTGAGCATTCCTCCGCCAGGTGTTTTCACACCTTAAGTGTAGTTTAACCCTTTCTCCAATAGATGGCAACCCATGTAATTACCACGTTACAGGGATTTGTAATTGCGGGTTCAGGATATATTTGCATACATACAAACTATAATTCCGATATGTAGAGAAATATTCATTTATTTTATCCCACGGCTTCTTCGATCGTATTTGTTCGATCTAACCAAATATTTCAAGAAATTGATGGCTTTATAGCCATTATTTATACCGGAACATTATGAAAAATTGTTTAATCTACGGTCCAACGACCGTTGTTAATTATTATGATAAATAAACGTCAAGATATTGCGAAATCTGCGAAGGCGAACGGTTTCGGTGAATGTTTATTCATTTCCGCGAGTTTTACTAACATTCATGCATGTTCCCAATATTAATCGAACAATGTTCATCTTATTGATGCATTACAAATGATTAAGAACTTATAGAAATTAATTTTGATCGAGCTTCGAAGTAAAGAGATGATTCTTAAAGTTTTAAAATAAAAAGTGAAGTAATTTATTACTATAATTTGATTTAAAAAATCAATTCTTTTGTCAGACATCTAATGATTTGATTTAATTAAATATTATATGAGTAGGTTAAAATTTAATTTTGGTTGTTAATTCAATTAATAAAGTTTGAATAATTAGTTCATTCCACAACAATTGGCATAAATCTGTGATTAGCTCCGCAGATTTCAGAACATTGTCCGAAAAATACTCCAGGTCGATTAGTAATTAAATTTATTTGGTTAATTCGCCCTGGTACTGAGTCTATTTTTAAGCCTAAAGACGGAACAGTTCAAGAGTGAATTACGTCGTTTGATGTTGTTAATATTCGAATTAGTGTATTAGATGGAATAATTATTCGATTATCTACGTCTAGGAGACGAAAAATGTAAATATTATTTAAATCTTTATCTATATAGGAGTCAAAATTTAAATTATTAAATTCTGGGTATTCATAGGATCAATATCATTGGTGCCCAATTGATTTGATTGTTAAGTATACGGGTATTCATAGTTCATCAATAAAATATAGGGTTTTTAAAGAAGGAAGTGCAATTACTCCTAAAATTATTATTGGGAGTAAAGTTCATACAATTTCAATATGATGATTTTTAAGTAAAAATCGATTGATAAATTTATTAGTAAAAATATCTAATATAATTATTAGAGTTAATGAAGAGATTATAATTATTATAATTATTGTGAAGTTGTGAAAAAGATTTAAATTATCGGCATATGGCGAATTGGGGTCTTGGAAATTAATTATTTTTCAATGGGACATTTTTAATAAAAATATTAAATTTTATAAATGAATCTTAAATTCATGCACTAATCTGCCATATTAAGATTTGTTTTTAATAATTAGAGGAATAGAGAGGAATGAGTGGTCTTTTGGGGAAAAGTTTTGGGGTCATTCTAGTGATGATTGATTAAATTTAAATATAGCTAGACGTTTAGTTATAAATCTCACCAATATAATAAACAAGAGTAAAATTATTCTTTTGAATGAAATTATTGAGCCAATAGATGATAATAAATTTTCACAGTAGTAGGAATCCGGGTAATCTGAATAACGTCGAGGTATTCCTATCATTCCTAAAAAATGCTGAAGGAAAGAAGTTATATTTACCCCAATAAATATTATATAAAATTGAGTTTTAAGATAAAATTGATTTAGGGTAAATCCTGTGAATAAAGGAAATCAATGAATTAATGAAGCAATAATAGAAAATACTGCTCCTATTGACAGTACATAGTGGAAATGAGAGACAACATAGTATGTATCATGTAGTATAATATCAATAGATGAGTTTGATAATATAATTCCTGTTAATCCTCCTATTGTAAATAAAAAAATAAAGCCAAATTATCAAATAATAGAAGGATTAATAATAAGTTTTGACCCGTAGTACGTAGCTAGTCATCTAAATACTTTGATTTCTGTGGGAATTGAAATGATTATAGTTGCCGAAGTGAAATAAGCTCGTGTGTCTACATCTAAGCCTACTGTGAATATGTGATGTGCTCACACAATAAATCCTAGAAATCCAATTCCGAGTATTGCATAAACTATCACTAGGTTCCCAAAAGTTTCCTTTTTCCCTCTTTCATTGAAAATGATATGGGAGATTAATCCAAACCCGGGTAAAATTAAAATATAGACTTCAGGATGCTCAAAAAATCAAAATAAATGTTGAAATAAAATTGGGTCCCCTCCCCCAGTAGGATCAAAGAAGGAAGTATTTAAATTTCGGTCTGTTAATAACATAGTAATAGCTCCGGCTAATACAGGTAGTGAGAGAAGAAGCAAAATTGTAGTAATTAATACTGACCAAGCAAATAAGGATATTTGATCGAATTTTAAAGCATTATTTTTTATTTTAAGAATTGTAACAATAAAATTAATTGATCCTATAATTGAAGAGATACCTGCAATATGCAAAGAAAAAATTGTTAAGTCTATAGATGAAGATGGGTGATAAAGATTTGATGACAAAGGAGGGTAGATTGTTCATCCAGTTCCCGAGCCTGGGAATAATAGTGTTGTAAGAATTCAAAGTAATAATGAAGGGGGGATTAGTCACAATCTTATATTATTTATTCGGGGAAATGCTGTGTCAGGGGATCCAATTATTAAGGGAATTATTCAGTTTCCGAATCCTCCGATTATAAATGGTAAAACTATACAAAAAATTATTACAAAAGCATGTGATGTTACAATTGAGTTATAAATTTGGTCGATATTAATTCAAGTTCCTGGCCTATTTAATTCTATTCGAATTAGTATCCTTAAAGAAGAACCAATTATACCAGATCATATAGCTGATATGAAATATAATATCCCAATATTTTTGTGATTTGTTGAATACATATATTAATTATGTTAAAAATTAATATAACCAGTATATCATAAATATAAATATAAATATTAAAAAAGTTATAAATAGATAATAGTTTAGAAAATTAAGGTTAATTTAGTTATATATTTTTTATTTAATTGAAGGGAAAAAATATAAGAAGGATATATTTAAATAATTTCATGATATAATTAATCTTATAAAAAGATACACAATTATTAAAAGTATAAATTTTATTCTTGAATTTATTAATGTTTCTAGGACGATTCATTTCAGTATAAAGAGTGCTATAGGTGGGAAATTTGTGTACATAATAATTATTGAGTATAAAATAATTTTTCTTTTATTAGAGGTTAATATATTAAATAAGGAAGAAGAATTAATCTTTATTATTTTAAATATAAAAATTAAAATTGAAGAAATTATTGAATATAAAATGAAATATGTTAAAAATGTATTTTTTTTAATTATTAATAAAATAACTATAATAGATGTTTGTATAACAGATGAATATCCTATAATTATTTTGATTGATTTTTTATTTAAGCAAATGATAGGGGCAATAATTACATTAATTAGGCAAATAAAATAAATTTCATTATTAAATTTTAATACGAGTTCTCTAATAATTATAGGGATTAATTTTATTAAAGTTATTATAAAGAATAGATTAATTCAATTTAATGAATAAATTAAAGAAATGAATCGAACATTTAAAGGGTACATCCCAATTTTTAAAATAAATGAATAAAAAATAATTTTTATAAATAAATAATTAGATTTATTTCCGATTGTGTGTAAATTATTATATACAGTAAATATGATAAATAAAATTCTTCTGGAGGCTAAAGAGATTAAAAAATATATTAAATGTGTATTTAGAGAATTAGTGTATAATTTAATTATAGCTCAAATGATTTATAATAGAAATTATAACGATTATAATCATTTAATCGAAACGGAGAAACGGAGAAACGGAGAAACGGAGAAACGGAGAAACGAAGAAACGAAGGAAGAAACGGAGAAACGAAGAGAGAAACGGAGAAACGAAGAAAGAAACGGAGAAACGAAGAAAGAAACGGAGAAACGAAGAAATAAATGGAGAAACGAAGAAATAAACGGAGAAACGAAGAAAGAAACGGAGAAACTAAGAAAGAAACGGAGAAACGAAGAAATAAATGGAGAAATGAAGAAACAAACGGAGAAACGAAGAAGGAAACGGAGAAACGAAGAAAGAAACGGAGAAACGAAGAAAGAAACGGAGAAACGAAGAAAGAAACAGAGAAACGGAGAAATAAATGTAGAAACGAAGAAATAAACGGAGAAACGAAGAAAGAAACGGACACACGAAGAAAGAAACGGAAAAACGGGGAAAGAAACGGAGAAACGAACAAAGAAACGGAGAAACGAAAAAACAAACGGAGAATCGAAGAATGAAACGGAGAAACGGAGAAATAAATGGAGAAACGAAGAAATAAACGGAGAAACGAAGAAAGGAACGGAGAAACTAAGAAAGAAACGGAGAAACGAAGAAATAAATGGAGAAACGAAGAAACAAACGGAGAAACGAAGAAGGAAACGGAGAAACGAAGAAAGAAACGGAGAAACGAAGAAAGAAACGGAGAAACGAAGAAATAAATGGAGTAACGAAGAAAGAAACGGAAAAACGGAGAAAGAAACGGAGAAACGAACAAAGAAACGGAGAAACGAAAAAACAAACGGAGAATCGAAGAATGAAACGGAGAAACGGAGAAATAAATGGAGAAACGAAGAAATAAACGGAGAAACGAAGAAAGGAACGGAGAAACGAACAAAGAAGCGGAGAAACAAACAAAGAAACGGAGAAACGAACAAAGAAACGGAGAAACGAAGAAAGAAACGGAGAAACGGAGAAGTAAATGGAGAAACGAAGAAATAAACGGAGAAACGAAGAAAGGAACGGAGAAACGAACAAAGAAACGGAGAAACGGAGAAACGGACAAAGAAACGGAGAAATAAATGGAAAAACGAACAAGTAAACGGAGAAACGAAGAAAGAAACGGAGAATCGGAGAAATAAATGGAGAAATGAAGAAATAAACGGAGAAACGAACAAAGAAACGGAGAAACAAAGAAAGAAACGGAGAAACGAACAAAGAAATGAAGAAACGAAGAAACGGAGAAACGAACAAAGAAACGGAGAAACGAACAAAGAAACGGAGAAGCGAACATAGAAACGGAGAAACGAACAAAGAAACGGAGAAACGATGAAAGCATCGTAGAAACGAAGAAAGAAACGAAGAAACGAAGAAAGAAACGGAGAAACGAAGAAAGAAACGGAGAATCGGAGAAATAAATGGAGAAACGAACAAAAAACGGTGAAACGGAGAAACGGGGAAACCGAGAAACGGAGAAACGGAGAAACGGAGAAACGGAGAAACGGAGTAACGGAGAAACGGAGAAACGGAGAAACGGAGAAACCGAGAAACCGAGAAACGGAGAAACGGAGAAACGGAGAAACGGAGAAACGGAGAAACCGAGATACCGAGAAACGGAGAAACGGAGAAACCGAGAAACGGAGAAACCGAGAAACCGAGAAACGGAGAAACCGAGAAACGGAGAAACGGGGAAACCGAGAAACGGAGATACCGAGAAACGGAGAAACCGAGAAACGGAGAAACGGAGAAACCGAGAAACCGAGAAACGGAGAAACGGAGAATCGTTTCTCCGTTTCTTTGTTCGTTTCTCCGTTTCTTTCTTCGTTTCTCCGTTTCTTGTTTCGTTTCTCCGTTTCTTTCTCCGTTTCTCGGTTTATTTCTTCGTTTCTCCATTTATTTCTCCGGTTCTCCGTTTCTTTCTTCGTTTCTTCGTTTCTTTCTTCGTTACTCCGTTTCTTTCTTCGTTTCTCCGTTTCTTTCTTCGTTTCTCCGTTTCTTTGTTCGTTTCGCCGTTTCTTTGTTCGTTTCTCCGTTTCTTTCTCCGTTTCTCGGTTTATTTCTTCGTTTCTCCACTTATTTCTCCGATTCTCTGTTTCTTTCTTCGTTTCTCCGTTTCTTTCTTCATTTCTCCGTTTCTTTCTTCGTTTCTCCGTTTCTTTCTCCGTTTCTCGGTTTATTCCTTCGTTTCTCCATTTATTTCTCCGATTCTCCGTTTCTTTGTTTCTTTCTTCGTCATTCCGTTTCTTTCTTCGTTTCTCCGTTTCTTTATTCGTTTCTCCGTTTCTTTGTTCGTTTCTCCGTTTCTTTCTCCGTTTCTCGGTTTATTCCTTCGTTTCTCGATTTATTTCTCCAATTCTCCGTTTCTTTCTCCGTTTCTCGGTTTATTTCTTCCTTTCTCCAATTATTTCCCCGATTCTCTGATTCTTTCTTCGTTTCTCAGTTTCTTTCTTCGTTTCTCCGTTTCTTTCTTCGTTTCTCCGTTTCTTTCTTCGTTTCTCCGTTTATTTTTTCGTTTCTCCATTTATTTCTCCGTTTCTTTCTTCGTTTCTCCGTTTCTTTCTTCGTTACTCCGTTTCTTTCTCCGTTTCTCCGTTTCTTTCTTCGTTTCTCCGTTTCTTTGTTCGTTTCTCCGTTTCTTTGTTCGTTTCTCCGTCTCTCCGTTTATTTGTTCGTTTCTCCGTTTCTTTCTCCGTTTCTCGGTCTATTTCTTCTTTTCTCCGTTTCTTTCATCCTTTCTCCGTTTCTTTGTTCGTTTCTCCGTTTCTTTCTCCATTTCTCGGTCTATTTCTTCGTTTCTCCATTTATTTCTCCGTTTCTTTCTTCGTTTCTCCGCTTCTTTCTTCGTTTCTCCGTTTCTTTGTTCGTTTCTCCGTTTCTTTCTTCGTTTCTCCGTTTATTTCATCGTTTCTCCATTTATTTCTACGTTTTTCCGTTTCTTTCTTCGTTTCTCAGTTTCTTTCTTTGTTTCTCCGTTTCTTTGTTCGTTTCTCCGTTTCCTTCATCGTTTCTCCGTTTCTTTGTTCGTTTCTCCGTTTCTTTCTCCGTTTCGCGGTCTATTTCTTCGTTTCTCCATTTATTTCTCCGATTCTCCGTTTCTTTATTCGTTTCTCCGTTTCTTTGTTCGTTTCTCCGTTTCTTTCTCCGTTTCTCGGTTTATTCCTTCGTTTCTCGATTTATTTCTCCAATTCTCCGTTTCTTTCTCCGTTTCTCGGTTTATTTCTTCCTTTCTCCAATTATTTTCCCGATTCTCTGATTCTTTCTTCGTTTCTCAGTTTCTTTCTTCGTTTCTCCGTTTCTTTCTTCGTTTCTCCGTTTCTTTCTTCGTTTCTCCGTTTATTTTTTCGTTTCTCCATTTATTTCTCCGTTTCTTTCTTCGTTTCTCCGTTTCTTTCTTCGTTACTCCGTTTCTTTCTCCGTTTCTCCGTTTCTTTCTTCGTTTCTCCGTTTCTTTGTTCGTTTCTCCGTTTCTTTGTTCGTTTCTCCGTCTCTCCGTTTATTTGTTCGTTTCTCCGTTTCTTTCTCCGTTTCTCGGTCTATTTCTTCTTTTCTCCGTTTCTTTCATCCTTTCTCCGTTTCTTTGTTCGTTTCTCCGTTTCTTTCTCCGTTTCTCGGTCTATTTCTTCGTTTCTCCATTTATTTCTCCGTTTCTTTCTTCGTTTCTCCGCTTCTTTCTTCGTTTCTCCGTTTCTTTGTTCGTTTCTCCGTTTCTTTCTTCGTTTCTCCGTTTATTTCATCGTTTCTCCATTTATTTCTACGTTTTTCCGTTTCTTTCTTCGTTTCTCAGTTTCTTTCTTTGTTTCTCCGTTTCTTTGTTCGTTTCTCCGTTTCCTTCATCGTTTCTCCGTTTCTTTGTTCGTTTCTCCGTTTCTTTCTCCGTTTCGCGGTCTATTTCTTCGTTTCTCCATTTATTTCTCCGATTCTCCGTTCCTTTCTTCGTTTCTTCGTTTCTTTCTTCGTTACTCCGTTTCTTTCTTCGTTTCTCCGTTTCTTTCTTCGTTTCTCCGTTTCTTTCTTCGTTTCTCCGTTTACTTCTTCGTTTCTCCATTTATTTCTCCGTTTCTTCGTTTCTTTCTTCGTTACTCCGTTTATTTCTTCGTTTCTCCGTTTCTTTCTTCGTTTTTCCGTTTCTTTCTTCGTTTCTCCGTTTCTTTCTTCGTTTCTCCGTTTCTTTATTCGTTTCTCCGTTTCTTTGTTCGTTTCTCCGTTTCTTTCTCCGTTTCTCGGTTTATTCCTTCGTTTCTCCATTTATTTCTCCGATTCCTCGTTTCTTTCTTCGTTTCTCCGTTTCTTTCTTCGTTTCTCCGTTTCTTTGTTCGTTTCTCCGTCTCTTTCTCCGTTTCTCGGTCTATTCCTTCGTTTCTGCATTTATTTCTCCGATTCTCCGTTCCTTTCTTCGTTTCTTGGTTTCTTTCTTCGTTACTCCGTTTCTTTCTTCGTTTCTCCGTTTCTTTCTTCGTTTCTCCGTTTCTTTCTTCCATTCTCCGTTTCTTTCTTCGTTTCTCCATTTATTTCTCCGTATCTCCGTTTCTTTCTTCGTTTTTCCGTTTCTTTCTTCGTTTCTCCGTTTCTTTCTTCGTTTCTCCGTTTCTTTATTCGTTTCTCCGTTTCTTTGTTCGTTTCTCCGTTTCTTTCTCCGTTTCTCGGTTTATTCCTTCGTTTCTCCATTTATTTCTCCGATTCCTCGTTTCTTTCTTCGTTTCTCCGTTTCTTTCATCGTTTCTCCGTTTCTTTCTTCGTTTCTCCGTTTCTTTTTTCGTTTCTTCGTTTCTTTGTTCGTTTCTCCGTTTTTTGGTCGTTTCTCCGTGTCTTTGTTCGTTTCTCCGTTTCTTTGTTCGATTCCCCGTTTCTTTGTTCGTTTCTCCGTTTCTTTCTTCGTTTCTCCGTTTATTTCATCGTTTCTCCATTTATTTCTACGTTTCTCCGTTTCTTTCTTGGTTTCTCCGTTTCCTTCATCGTTTCTCCGTTTCTTTGTTCGTTTCTCCGTTTCTTTCTCCGTTTCTCGGTCTATTTCTTCGTTTCTCCGTTTATTTCTTCGTTTTTCCATTTATTTCTCCGTTTCTTTCTTCGTTTCTCCGTTTCTTTCTTCGTTTCTCCGTCTCTTCGTTCGTTTCTCCGTTTATTTCTTCGTTTCTCCGTTTCTTTCTTCGTTCCTTCGTTTCCTTGTTCGTTTGTCCGTTTATTTCTTCGTTTCTCCATTTATTTCTCCGTTTCTCCGTTTCTTTCTTCGTTTCTCCGTTTCTTTCTTCGTTTCTCCGTTTCTTTCTTCGTTTCTCCGTTTCTTTCTTCGTTTCTCCATTTCTTTCTTCGTTTCTACGTTTCTTTCTTCGTTCCTCCGTTTCCTTGTTCATTTGTCCGTTTATTTCTTCGTTTCTCCATTTATTTCTCCGTTTCTTTATGCGTTTCTCCGCTTCTTTCTTCGTTTCTCCATTTCTTTGTTCGTTTCTCCGTTTCTTTCTTCGTTTCTTCGTTTCTTTCTTCGTTACTCCGTTTCTTTCTTCGTTTCTCCGTTTCATTCTTCGTTTCTGCGTTTCTTTGTACGTTTCTATGTTTCTTTCTTCGTTTCTCCGTTTCTTTCTCCGTTTCTCCGTTTATTTCTTCGTTTCTCCGTATCTTTCTTTGTTTCTTCGTTTCTTTCTTCATTTCTCCGTTTCTTTCTTCGTTTCTCCGTTTCTTCCTTCGTTTCATCGTTTCTCCGTTTCTCTGTTTCTCCGTTTCGATTAAATGATTATTATATTTATAATTTCTACTATAAATCATTTGATCTCTAGTTAAATTAGACACTAATACTCTAAATATATATTTAATATGTTTTTTAATCTCTTGAGCCTCCAGAAGAATTTTATTTATACTATTTACTATATATAATAACTTACACAGAATCGGAAATAAGTCTAATTATTTATTTATAATAATTATTTTTTTTTTCACTTATCTTAAAAATTGGGATGTACTCTTTAAATGTTCGATTCATTTCTTTAATTTATTCATTAAATTGAATTAATCTCTTCTTTAAAATAACTTTAATAAAATTAATCCCTATAATTATTATAGAACTCATATTAAAATTTAATAATGAAATTTATTTTATTTGCCTAATTAATGTAATTATTGCCCCTATCATTTGCTTAAACAAAAAAATCAATCATAATAATTATAGGATATTCATCTGTTGTACAAACATCTATTATAGTTACTTTATTAATAATTAACAAAAATACATTTTTAACATATTTCATTTTATATTCAATAATCTCTTTAATTTTAATTTTTATATTTAAAATAATAAAGATTAACTCTTCTTCCTTATTTAATATATTAACCTCTAATGAAAGAAAAATTATTTTATACTCAATAACTATTATGTACACAAATTTCCCACCTATAGCACTCTTTATACTGAAATAAATCGTCCTAGAAACATTAATAAATTCAAGAATAGAATTTACCGTGGAAGGTTTAATTTTACGTTTATTCGAAAGATGAAACATACAAAAGTTTGTACAAAAGTATTTATTTATTTTATCGCATGGTAGGGAATATCATACAAATGGAAATACTTATCTCTAATGTCGGTAAATTGTACTTGTCGCGCCATCTATTTGTGGAAATTAGAACAATTCCTCGACAAACTTGAGCGTTTCTCCGCCAGGTGTTTTCACCCCTTAAGTGTAGTTTAACCCTTTCTCCAATAGATGGAAACCCATGTAATTACCGCGTTACAGGGATTTGTAATTGCGGGTTCAGAATATATTTGCATACATGCAAACTATAATTCCGATATGTAGAGAAATATTCATTTATTTTATCCCACGGCTTCTTCGATCGTATTTGTTCGATCTAACGAAATATTTCAAGAAATTGATGGCTTTTTATACCGAAACATTGTCAAAAATTGT
Organism: Ptiloglossa arizonensis; assembly: GCF_051014685.1. Lineage (NCBI taxonomy): Eukaryota > Metazoa > Arthropoda > Insecta > Hymenoptera > Colletidae > Ptiloglossa > Ptiloglossa arizonensis. Next base: position 443,669 of record NW_027478813.1, on the reverse strand, counting down.
TTAATCTACGGTCCAACGACGGTTGTTAATAATTATGATAAATAAATGTCAAGATATTGCGAAGTCTGCGAAGGCGAACGGTTTCAGTGAATGTTTGTTCATTTCAGCGATTGTTATTAACATTTACGCATGTTCCCTATATTGATCGAACAATGTGCATCTTATTTATGTATTGCAATTAATTAAGAAACTTATCGAAATTGATTTTGATCGAGACTCCACGTTAAAACGTGTTTCGTAAAGTTTTAAAGCACGGAAAGTAACAATTGTTCATTAGATACACAAATTTAACATTTGTTTAATTCTTATAACTTACACAATACGCGCAGAAGTGGTATTTTTTACACAAAAGTGCCAAAATTCAATTAATCGCTTTTTTAGATAGAAAAATCACCGCGATAAATACTTGTGAATCGATAATCGATACGTGTAGCCTTGAGAATGTCAGTTGGATCTCAAGGAAAAGTTCCGTCGCGAACAAGGATTATTTCAACGAAATGATATTTTAAGCCATTATTTATACTAGGACATTGTTAATAATTGTCTCATGTACGATCCTACGACGGTTGTTAATAATTATGATAAACAAACATCAAGATATTGCGAAATCTTCGAGGACGAATGGTTTCGGTGAATGTTTGTTCATTTCAGCGATTGTTATTAACATTTACGCAGGTTCCCTATATTGATCGAACAATGTGCATCTTATTTATGCATTAAAAGTGATTGATTCGCCTCTAGCAATTGATTTTGATCGAACTTCAAAGTAGAGACATGTTTCTTAAAGTATTAAAACATGGAAAGTAATAATTGTCTAAGAGATATATCAATTTAACATTTGATTAATACATGAAGAATCGAAATTATTGGTAAAATAAGTAAATAGAAAATAATTATTATAAATAAATAATTAGATTTATTTCCGATTCTGTGTAAATTATTATATAGAGTAAATAGTATAAATAAAATTCATCTGGAGGCTAAAGAGATTAAAAAATATATTAAATATGTATTTAGAGAATTAGTGTATAATTTATCTATACCTCAAATGATTTATAATAGAAATTATAACTATTATAATCATTTAATCGAAACGGAGAAACGGAGAAATAAATGGAAAAGCGAAGAAATAAACGGAGAATCGAAGAAAGGAGCGGAGAAACGAACAAAGAAACGGAGAAACGAAGAAAGAAACGGAGAAACGAACAAAGAAATGAAGAAACGGAGAAACGAACAAAGAAACGGAGAAACGATGACAGAAACGGAGAAACGAAGAAAGAAACGAAGAAAGAAACGGAGAAGCGAAGAAAGAAACGGAGAAACGGACAAAATAAATGGAGAAACGATAAAATAAACGGAGAAACGAAGAAAGAAACGGAGAAACGGACAAAGAAACGGAGAAACGGAGAAATAAATGGAGAAACGAACAAATAAACGGAGAAACGAAGAAAGAAACGGAGAATCGCAGAAATAAATGGAGAAATGAAGAAATAAACGGAGAAACGAACAAAGAAACGGAGAAACGAACAAAGAAACGGAGAAACGAACAAAGAAACGGGAAACGAAGAAAGAAACGGGAAAAGAAGAAAGATACGGATAATCGAAGAAAGAAACGAAGAAACGAAGAAAGAAACGGAGAAACGAACAAAGAGGCGAAGAAACGGAGTAACGAACAAAGAAACGGAGAAACGAACAAAGAAACGAAGAAACGGAGAAACGAACAAAGAAACGGAGAAACGAACAAAGAAACGAAGACACGGAGAAATAAATGGAGAAACGAACAAAGAAATGGAGAAACGGAGAAATAAATGGAGAAACGAAGAAATAAATGGAGAATCGAAGAAAGAAATGGAGGAACGACGAAAGAAACGGAGAAACGATGAAAGAAACGGTGAAACAAAGAAAGAAACGAAGAAACGGAGAAACGAAGAAAGAAACGGAGAATCGGAGATATAAATGGAGAAACGAACAAAAAACGGTGAAACGGAGAAACGGAGAAACGGAAAAACCGAGAAACGGAGAAACGGAGAAACCGAGAAACGGAGAAACCGTGAGTCGGAGAAACGGAGAAACCGAGAAAAGGAGAAACGGAGATACGGAGAAACGGAGAAACCGAGAAACGGAGAAACGGAGAAGCGGAGAAACGGAGAAACGGAGAAACGGAGAAACGGAGAAACGGAGAAACGGAGAAACGGAGAAACGGAGAAACGGAGAAACGGAGAAACGGAGAAACGGAGAAACGGAGAAACGGAGAAACCGAGAGACGGAGAAACGGAGAAACCGAGAAACGGAGAAACGGAGAAACGGAGAAACGGAGAAACCGAGATTCGGAGAAACCGAGAAACGGAGAAACGGAGAAACCGTGAAACGGAGAAACCGAGAAACGGAGAAACGGAGAAACCAAGAAACGGAGAAACGGGGAAACCGAGAAACCGAGAAACGGAGAAACGGAGAAACCGTGAAACGGAGAAACCGAGAAACCGAGAAACGGAGAAACCGAGAAACCGAGAAACCGAGAAACGGAGAAACGGAGAAACGGAGAAACGGAGAAACGGAGAAACGGAGAAACGGAGAAACGGAGAAACGGAGAAACGGAGAAACGGAGAAACGGAGAAACGGAGAAACGGAGAAACGGAGAAACGGAGAAACGGAGAAACGGAGAAACGGAGAAACGGAGAAACGGAGAAACGGAGAAACGGAGAAACGGAGAAACGGAGAAACGGAGAAACGGAGAAACGGAGAAACGGAGAAACGGAGAAACGGAGAAACGGAGAAACGGAGAAACGGAGAAACGGAGAAACGGAGAAACGGAGAAACGGAGAAACGGAGAAACGGAGAAACGGAGAAACGGAGAAACGGAGAAACGGAGAAACGGAGAAACGGAGAAACGGAGAAACGGAGAAACGGAGAAACGGAGAAACCGAGAAACCGAGAAACGGAGAAACGGAGAAACCGTGAAACGGAGAAACCGAGAAACCGAGAAATGGAGAAACCGAGGATCGGGGAAACCGAGAAACGGAGAAACCGAGAAACGGAGAAACCGGGTAACGGAGAAACGGAGAAACCAAGAAACGGAGAAACCGAGAAACGGAGAAACGGGAAACCGAGAAACGGAGAAACGGAGAAACCGAGAAACCGAGAAACGGAGAAACGTAGAAACCGAGAAACGGAGAAACGGAGATACCGTGAAACGGAGAAACCGAGAAACGGTGAAACGGAGAAACGGAGAAACGGAGAAACGGAGAAACGGAGAAACGGAGAAACGGAGAAACGGAGAAACCGAGAAACGGAGAAACGGAGAAACGGAGAAACCGAGATTCGGAGAAACCGAGAAACGGAGAAACGGAGAAACCGAGAAACGGAGAAACCGAGAAACGGAGAAACGGAGAAACCAAGAAACGGAGAAACGGAGAAACCGAGAAACGGAGAAACGGAGAAACGGAGAAATGGAGAAACCGAGAAACGGAGAAACGGAGAAACCGAGAAACCGAGAAACGGAGAAACGGAGAAACGTTTCTCCGTTTCTTTATTCGTTTCTCCATTTCTTTCTTCGTTTCTCCGTTTCTTTGTTCGTTTCTCCGTTTCTTTCTCCGTTTCTCGGTTTATTTCTTCGTTTCTCCATTTATTTCTCCGATTCTCCGTTTCTTTCTCCGTTTCTTTGTTCGTTTCTCCGTTTCTTTGTTCGTTTCTCCGTTTATTTCTTCGTTTCTCCATTTATTTCTTCGTTTCTCCGTTTCTTTGTTCATTTCTCCGTTTCTTTCTTCGTATCACCGTTTCATTCTTCGTCTCTCCGTTTCTTTCTTCGTTTCCCTGTTTCTTTCTCCGTTTCTCCGTTTCTTTCTTCGTTTCTCCGTTTCCTTGTTCGTTTCTCCGTTTCTTTTTTCGTTTCTCCATTTATTTCTCCGTTTCTCCGTTTCTTTCTTCGTTTCTCCGTTTCTTTCTTCGTTTCTTCGTTTCTTTGTTCGTTTCTCCGTTTCTTTCTCCGTTTCTCCGTTTACTTCTTCGTTTCACCATTTATTTCTCCGTTTCTCCGTTTCTTTCTTCGTTTCTCCGTTTCTTTGTTCGTTTCTCCGTTTCTTTCTTCGTTTCTCCTTTTCTTTCTTCGTTTCTCCGTTTCTTTCTTCGTTTCTCGGTTTATTTCTTCGTTTCTCCATTTATTTCTCCGATTCTCCGTTTCTTTCTTCGTTTCTTCGTTTCTTTCTTCGTTACTCCGTTTCTTTCTTCGTTTCTCCATTTATTTCTCCGATTCTCCGTTTCTTTCTTCGTTTCGCCATTTATTTCTCCGTTTCTTCGTTTCTTTCTTCGTTTCTCCGTTTCATTCTTCGTCTCTCCGTTTCTTTCTTCGTTTCTCCGTTTCTTTCTCCGTTTCTCCGTTTCTTTCTTCGTTTCTCCGTTTCCTTGTTCGTTTCTGCGTTTCTTTTTTCGTTTCTCCATTTATTTCTCCGTTTCTCCGTTTCTTTCTTCGTTTCACCGTTTCTTTGTTCGTTTCTCCTTTTCTTTCTTCGTTTCTCCGTTTCTTTGTTCGTTTCTCCGTTTCTTTGTTCGTTTCTTCGTTTCTTTCTCCGTTACTCCGTTTCTTTCTTCGTTTCTCCGTTTCTTTCTTCGTTTCTCCGTTTCCTTCTTCGTTTCTCCGTTTATTTCATCGTTTCTCCATTTATTTCTACGTTTCTCCGTTTCTTTCTTCGTTTCTCCGTTTCTCCGTTTCTTTCTTCGTTTCTCCGTTTCTTTCATCGTTTCTCCGTTTCTTTCTTCGTTTCTTCGTTTCTTTATTCGTTTCTCCGTTTCTTTCTCCGTTTCTCCGTTTACTTCTTCGTTTCACCATTTATTTCTCCGTTTCTCCGTTTCTTTCTTCGTTTCTCCGTTTCTTTGTACGTTTCTCCGTTTCTTTGTTCGTTTCTCCGTTTCTTTCTTCGTTTCTCCGTTTATTTCTTCGTTTCTCCATTTATTTCTTCGTTTCTCCGTTTCTTTGTTCATTTCTCCGTTTCTTTCTTCGTATCACCGTTTCATTCTTCGTCTCTCCGTTTCTTTCTTCGTTTCTCCGTTTCTTTCTCCGTTGCTCCGTTTCTTTCTTCGTTTCTCCGTTTCCTTGTTCGTTTCTCCGTTTCTTTTTTCGTTTCTCCATTTATTTCTCCGTTTCTCCGTTTCTTTCTTCGTTTCACCGTTTCTTTGTTCGTTTCTCCGTTTCTTTGTTCGTTTCTCCGTTTCTTTCTTCGTTTCTCCTTTTCTTTCTTCGTTTCTCCGTTTCTTTCTTCGTTTCTCGGTTTATTTCTTCGTTTCTCCATTTATTTCTCCGATTCTCCGTTTCTTTCTTCGTTTCTTCGTTTCTTTCTTCGTTACTCCGTTTCTTTCTTCGTTTCTCCATTTATTTCTCCGATTCTCCGTTTCTTTCTTCGTTTCGCCATTTATTTCTCCGTTTCTTCGTTTCTTTCTTCGTTTCTCCGTTTCATTCTTCGTCTCTCCGTTTCTTTCTTCGTTTCTCCGTTTCTTTCTCCGTTTCTCCGTTTCTTTCTTCGTTTCTCCGTTTCCTTGTTCGTTTCTGCGTTTCTTTTTTCGTTTCTCCATTTATTTCTCCGTTTCTCCGTTTCTTTCTTCGTTTCACCGTTTCTTTGTTCGTTTCTCCTTTTCTTTCTTCGTTTCTCCGTTTCTTTGTTCGTTTCTCCGTTTCTTTGTTCGTTTCTTCGTTTCTTTCTCCGTTACTCCGTTTCTTTCTTCGTTTCTCCGTTTCTTTCTTCGTTTCTCCGTTTCCTTCTTCGTTTCTCCGTTTATTTCATCGTTTCTCCATTTATTTCTACGTTTCTCCGTTTCTTTCTTCGTTTCTCCGTTTCTCTGTTTCTTTCTTCGTTTCTCCGTTTCTTTCATCGTTTCTCCGTTTCTTTCTTCGTTTCTCCGATTCTTTCTCCGTTTCTCGGCCTATTTCTTCGTTTCTCCATTTATTTCTCCGATTCTCCGTTTCTTTTTTCGTTTCTCCGTTTCTTTGTTCGTTTCTTCGTTTCTTTCTCCGTTACTCCGTTTCTTTCTTCGTATCTCCGTTTCTTTCTTCGTTTCTCTGTTTCCTTCTTCGTTTCTCCGTTTATTTCATCGTTTCTCCATTTATTTCTTCGTTTCTCCGTTTCTTTCTTCGTTTCTCCGTTTCTTTCTTCGTTTCTCCGTTTCTCTCTTCGTTTCTCCGTTTCTTCCTTCGTTTCTTCGTTTCTCCGTTTCTCCGTTTCTCCGTTTCTCCGTTTCTCCGTTTCGATTAAATGATTATAATCGTTATAATTTCTATTATAAATCATTTGAGCTATAATTAAATTATACACTAATTCTCTAAATGCAGATTTAATATATTTTTTAATCTCTTTAGCCTCCAAAAGAATTTTATTTATCATATTTACTGTATATAATAATTTACACACAATCGGAAATAAATCTAATTATTTATTTATAAAAATTATTTTTTATTCATTTATTTTAAAAATTGGGATGTACCCTTTAAATGTTCGATTCATTTCTTTAATTTATTCATTAAATTGAATTAATCTATTCTTTATAATAACTTTAATAAAATTAATCCCTATAATTATTAGAGAACTCGTATTAAAATTTAATAATGAAATTTATTTTATTTGCCTAATTAATGTAATTATTGCCCCTATCATTTGCTTAAATAAAAAATCAATCAAAATAATTATAGGATATTCATCTGTTATACAAACATCTATTATAGTTATTTTATTAATAATTAAAAAAAATACATTTTTAACATATTTCATTTTATATTCAATAATTTCTTTAATTTTAATTTTTATATTTAAAATGATAAAGATTAACTCTTCTTCCTTATTTAATATATTAACCTCTAATAAAAGAAAAATTATTTTATACTCAATAATTATTATGTACACAAATTTCCCACCTATAGCACTCTTTATACTGAAATAAATCGTCCTAGAAACATTTATAAATTCAAGAATAAAATTTACCGTGGAAGGTTTAATTTTACTTTTATTCGAAAGATGAAACATACAAAAGTTTGTACAAAATATTTATTTATTTTATCGCACGGTAGGGAATATCATACAAATGGAAATACTTATCTCAAATGTCGGTAAATTGTACTTGCCGCGCCATCTATTTGTGGAAATTAGAACAATTCCTCGACAAACTTGAGCGTTTCTCCGCCAGGTGTTTTCTCCCCTTAAGTGTAGTTTAACCCTTCCTCCAATAGATGGCAACCCATGTAATTACCACGTTACAGCGATTTGTAATTGCGGGTTCAGAATATATTTGCATACATACAAGCTATAATTCCGATATGTAGAGAAATATTCATTTATTTTATCCCACAGCTTCTTCGATCGTATTTGTTCGATCTAACCAAATATTTCAAGAAATTGATGGCTTTTTATACCGAAACATTGTCAAAAATTGTTTAATCTACGGTCCAACGACGGTTGTTAATAATTATGATAAATAAATCTCAAGATATTGAGAAGTCTGCGAAGGCGAACGGTTTCAGTGAATGTTTGTTCATTTCAGCGATTGTTATTAACATTTACGCGTGTTCCCTATATTGATCGAACAATGTGCATCTTATTTATGTATTGCAATTAATTAAGAAACTTATCGAAATTGATTTTGGTCGAGACTCCACGTTAAAACGTGTTTCGTAAAGTTTTAATGCACGGAAAGTAACAATTGTTCATTAGATACAATAATTTAACATTTGTTTAATTCTGATAATTTACACAATACGCGTAGAAGTGGTATTTTTTACACAAAAGTACAAAAATTCAATTAATTGCTTTTTTAGATAGAAAAATCACCGCGATAAATACTTGCGAATCGATAATCGATACGTGTAGCCTTGAGAATGTCAGTTGGATCTCAAGGAAAAATTCCTTGGCGAACAAGGAATATTTCAACGAAATGATATTTTAAGCCATTATTTATACTAGGACATTGTTAATAATTGTCTAATGTATGATCCTACGACGGTTGTTAATAATTACGATAAACAAACGTCAAGATATTGCGAAATCTTCGAGGGCGAATGGTTTCGGTGAATGTTTGTTCATTTCAGCGATTGTTATTAACATTTACGCAGGTTCCCTATATTGTTCGAACAATGTGCATCTTATTTATGCATTAAAAATGATTGATTCGCCTCTAGCAATTGATTTTGATCGAACTTCAAAGTAAAGACATGTTTCTTAAAGTATTAAAACATGGAAAGTAATAATTGTCTATGAGATATATCAATTTAACATTTGATTAATACATGAAGAATCGAAATTTTTGGTAAAATAAGTGAATAAAAAATAATTATTATAAATAAATAATTAGATTTATTTCCGATTCTGTGTAAATTATTATACACAGTAAAAAGTATAAATAAAATTCTTCTGGAGGCTAAAGAGATTAAAAAATATATTAAATATGTATTTAGAGTATTAGTGTATAATTTAACTACAGCTCAAATGATTTATAATAGAAATTATAACTATTATAATCATTTAATCGAAACGGAGAAACGGAGAAACGGAGAAACGGAGAAACGGAGAAACGAAGAAACGAAGGAAGAAACGGAGAAACGAAGAAACATACGGAGAAACGAAGAAAGAAACGGAGAAACGAAGAAAGAAACGGAGAAACGGAGAAATGAATGGAAAAACGAAGAAATAAACGGAGAAATGAAGAAGGGAGCGTAGAAACGAACAAAGAAACGGAGAAACGAGCAAAGAAACGGAGAAACGGAGAAATAAATGGAGAGACGAAGAAACAAACAGAGAAACGAACAAAGAAACGGACAAACGAACAAAGAAACGGACAAACGAACAAAGAAATAGAGACGAACAAAGAAACGGAGAGTCGAACAAAGAAACGGAGAAACGAACAAAGAAACGGAGAAACGAAGAAAGAAACGGGAAACGAAGAAAGACACGGAGAAACGAAGAAAGAAACGGAGAAATGAAGAAAGAGACGGTGAAACGAACAAAGAAACGAAGAAACAGAGAAACGAACAAAGAAAGGGAGAAACGAACAAAGAAACGGAGAAACGAACAAAGAAACGGAGAAACGGAGAAATAAATGGAGAAACGAAGAAATAAACGGAGAAACGAACAAAGAAACGGAGAAACGAACAAAGAAACGGAGAAACGAACAAAGAAACGGAGAAACGAACAAAGAAACGGAGAAACGAACAAAGAAACGGAGAAACGAACAAAGAAACGGAGAAACGATGAAAGAAACGGAGAAACGAAGAAAGAAACGAAGAAACGAAGAAAGAAACGGAGAAACGAACAAAGAAACGGAAAAACAAAGAAAGAAACGAAGGAACGAAGAAAGAAACGGAGAAACGAAGAAAGAAACGGAGAATCGGAGAAATAAATGGAGAAACGAACAAAAAACGGTGAAACGGAAAAACCAAGAAACGGAGAAACGGAGAAACCGAGAAACGGAGAAACTGAGAGACGGAGAAACGGAGAAACCGAGAAACGGAGAAACGGAGAAACGGAGAAACAGAGAAACGGAGTAACGGAGAAACGGAGAAACGGAGAAACGGAGAAACGGAGAAACGGAGAAACGGAGAAACGGAGAAACGGAGAAACGGAGAAACGGAGAAACGGAGAAACGGAGAAACGGAGAAACGGAGAAACGGAGAAACGGAGAAACGGAGAAACGGAGAAACGGAGAAACGGAGAAACGGAGAAACGTTTCTCCGTTTCTTTGTTCGTTTCTCCGTTTATTTCTTCGTTTCTCCATTTATTTCTCCGTTTCTTTCTTCGTTTCTCCGTTTCTTTGTTCGTTTCTCCGTTTCGTTCTTCGTTTCTCCGTTTCTTTGTTCGTTTCTCCGTTTATTTCTTCGTTTCTCCATTTATTTCTCCATTTCTCCGTTTCTTTCTTTCTTTCTCCGTTTCTTTCTTCGTTTCTCCATTTATTTCTCCGTTTCTTTCTTCGTTTCTCCGTTTCTTTGTTCGTTTCTCCGTTTCTTTGTTCGATTCTCCGTTTCTTTCTTCCTTTCTCCGTTTCTTTCTTCCTTTCTCCATTTATTTCTCCGTTTCTCCGTTTCTTTGTTCGTTTCTCCGTTTCTTTGTTCGATTCTCCGTTTCTTTGTTCGTTTCTCCGTTTCTTTCCTCGTTTCTCCGTTTATTTCATCGTTTCTCCATTTATTTCTACGTTTCTCCGTTTCTTTCTTCGTTTCTCAGTTTCTTTCTTCGTTTCTCCGTTTCTTTCTTCGTTTCTCCGTTTCCTTCATCGTTTCTCCGTTTCTTTGTTCGTTTCTCCGTTTCTTTCTCCGTTTCTCGGTCTATTTCTTCGTTTCTCCATTTATTTCTCCGATTCTCCGTTCCTTTCTTCGTTTCTTCGTTTCTTTCTTCGATTCTCCGTTTCTTTCTTCGTTTCTCCGTTTCTTTCTTCGTTTCTCCGTTTCGTTCTTCGTTTCTCCGTTTCTTTGTTCGTTTCTCCGTTTATTTCTTCGTTTCTCCATTTATTTCTCCATTTCTCCGTTTCTTTCTTTCTTTCTCCGTTTCTTTCTTCGTTTCTCCATTTATTTCTCCGTTTCTTTCTTCGTTTCTCCGTTTCTTTGTTCGTTTCTCCGTTTCTTTGTTCGATTCTCCGTTTCTTTCTTCCTTTCTCCGTTTCTTTCTTCGTTTCTCCATTTATTTCTCCGTTTCTCCGTTTCTTTGTTCGTTTCTCCGTTTCTTTGTTCGATTCTCCGTTTCTTTGTTCGTTTCTCCGTTTCTTTCCTCGTTTCTCCGTTTATTTCATCGTTTCTCCATTTATTTCTACGTTTCTCCGTTTCTTTCTTCGTTTCTCAGTTTCTTTCTTCGTTTCTCCGTTTCTTTCTTCGTTTCTCCGTTTCCTTCATCGTTTCTCCGTTTCTTTGTTCGTTTCTCCGTTTCTTTCTCCGTTTCTCGGTCTATTTCTTCGTTTCTCCATTTATTTCTCCGATTCTCCGTTCCTTTCTTCGTTTCTTCGTTTCTTTCTTCGTTACTCCGTCTCTTTCTTCGTTTCTCCGATTATTTCTTCGTTTCTCCATTTATTTCTCCGTTTCTCCGTTTCTGTATTCGTTTCTCCGTTTCTTTGTTCGTTTCTCCGTTTCTTTCTCCGTTTCTCGGTTTATTCCTTCGTTTCTCCATTTATTTCTCCGATTCTCCGTTTCTTTGTTCGTTTCTTCGTTTCTCTCTTCGTTTCTGCGTTTCTTTGTTCGTTTCTCCGTTTCTTTCTTCGTTTCTCCGTTTCTTTGTTCGTTTCTCCGTTTCTTTCTCCGTTTCTCGGTTTATTCCTTCGTTTCTCCATTTATTTCTCCGATTCTCCGTCTCTTTCTTCGTTTCTCCGATTATTTCTTCGTTTCTCCATTTATTTCTCCGTTTCTCCGTTTCTGTATTCGTTTCTCCGTTTCTTTGTTCGTTTCTCCGTTTCTTTCTCCGTTTCTCGGTTTATTCCTTCGTTTCTCCATATATTTCTCCGATTCCCCGTTTCTTTGTTCGTTTCTTCGTTTCTCTCTTCGTTTCTCCGTTTCTTTGTTCGTTTCTCCGTTTCTTTCTTCGTTTCTCCGTTTCTTTGTTCGTTTCTCCGTTTCTTTGTTCGTTTCTCCGTTTCTTTCGTTGTTTCTCCGTTTCTTTCTTCATTTCTCCGTTTATTTCTTCGTTTCTCCGTTTCATTATTCGTTTCTGCGTTTCTTTGTTCGTTTCTCCGTTTCTTTGTTCGTTTCTCCGTTTCTTTGTTCGTTTCTCCGTTTCTTTGTTCGTTTCTCCGTTTATTTCTTCATTTCTCCGTTTCTTTCATCGTTTCTCCATTTATTTCTACGTTTCTCCGTTTCTTTCTTCGTTTCTCAGTTTCTTTCTTCGTTTCTCCGTTTCTTTCTTCGTTTCTCCGTTTCCTTCATCGTTTCTCCGTTTCTTTGTTCGTTTCTCCGTTTCTTTCTCCGTTTCTCGGTCTATTTCTTCGTTTCTCCATTTATTTCTCCGATTCTCCGTTCCTTTCTTCGTTTCTTCGTTTCTTTCTTCGATTCTCCGTTTCTTTCTTCGTTTCTCCGTTTCTTTCTTCGTTTCTCCGTTTCGTTCTTCGTTTCTCCGTTTCTTTGTTCGTTTCTCCGTTTATTTCTTCGTTTCTCCATTTATTTCTCCATTTCTCCGTTTCTTTCTTTCTTTCTCCGTTTCTTTCTTCGTTTCTCCATTTATTTCTCCGTTTCTTTCTTCGTTTCTCCGTTTCTTTGTTCGTTTCTCCGTTTCTTTGTTGGATTCTCCGTTTCTTTCTTCCTTTCTCCGTTTCTTTCTTCGTTTCTCCATTTATTTCTCCGTTTCTCCGTTTCTTTGTTCGTTTCTCCGTTTCTTTGTTCGATTCTCCGTTTCTTTGTTCGTTTCTCCGTTTCTTTCCTCGTTTCTCCGTTTATTTCATCGTTTCTCCATTTATTTCTACGTTTCTCCGTTTCTTTCTTCGTTTCTCAGTTTCTTTCTTCGTTTCTCCGTTTCTTTCTTCGTTTCTCCGTTTCCTTCATCGTTTCTCCGTTTCTTTGTTCGTTTCTCCGTTTCTTTCTCCGTTTCTCGGTCTATTTCTTCGTTTCTCCATTTATTTCTCCGATTCTCCGTTCCTTTCTTCGTTTCTTCGTTTCTTTCTTCGTTACTCCGTCTCTTTCTTCGTTTCTCCGATTATTTCTTCGTTTCTCCATTTATTTCTCCGTTTCTCCGTTTCTGTATTCGTTTCTCCGTTTCTTTGTTCGTTTCTCCGTTTCTTTCTCCGTTTCTCGGTTTATTCCTTCGTTTCTCCATTTATTTCTCCGATTCTCCGTTTCTTTGTTCGTTTCTTCGTTTCTCTCTTCGTTTCTCCGTTTCTTTGTTCGTTTCTCCGTTTCTTTCTTCGTTTCTCCGTTTCTTTGTTCGTTTCTCCGTTTCTTTCTCCGTTTCTCGGTTTATTCCTTCGTTTCTCCATTTATTTCTCCGATTCTCCGTCTCTTTCTTCGTTTCTCCGATTATTTCTTCGTTTCTCCATTTATTTCTCCGTTTCTCCGTTTCTGTATTCGTTTCTCCGTTTTTTTGTTCGTTTCTCCGTTTCTTTCTCCGTTTCTCGGTTTATTCCTTCGTTTCTCCATATATTTCTCCCATTCCCCGTTTCTTTGTTCGTTTCTTCGTTTCTCTCTTCGTTTCTCCGTTTCTTTGTTCGTTTCTCCGTTTCTTTCTTCGTTTCTCCGTTTCTTTGTTCGTTTCTCCGTTTCTTTGTTCGTTTCTCCGTTTCTTTCGTTGTTTCTCCGTTTCTTTCTTCATTTCTCCGTTTATTTCTTCGTTTCTCCGTTTCATTATTCGTTTCTGCGTTTCTTTGTTCGTTTCTCCGTTTCTTTGTTCGTTTCTCCGTTTCTTTGTTCGTTTCTCCGTTTATTTCTTCATTTCTCCGTTTCTTTCTTCGTTTCTTCGTTTCTTTCTTCATTTCTCCGTTTCTTTCTTCGTTTCTCCGCTTCTTCCTTCGTTTCATCGTTTCTCCGTTTCTCTGTTTCTCCGTTTCGATTAAATGATTATAATATTTATAATTTCTATTATAAATCATTTGATCTATAGTTAAATTAGACACTAATACTCAATAATTCCTTTAATTTTAATTTTTATATTTAAAATAATAAAGATTAACTCTTCTTCCTTATTTAATATATTAACCTCTAGTAAAAGAAAAAGTATTTTACACTCAATAATTATTATGTACACAAATTTCCCACCTATAGCACTTTTTATACTGAAATAAATCGTCTTAGAAACATTAATAAATTCAAGAATAAAATTTCACGTGGAAGGTTTAATTTTACATTGATTCGAAAGATGAAACATACAAAAGTTTGTACAAAAGTATTTATTTATTTTATCGCACGGTACGGAATATCATACAAATGGAAATACTTATCTCTAATGTGGGTAAATTGTACTTATCGCGCCATCTATTTGTAGAAATTAGAACAATTCCTCGACAAACTTGAGCATTCCTCCGCCAGGTGTTTTCACCCCTTAAGTGTAGTTTAACCCTTTCTCCAATAGATGGCAACCCATGTAATTACCACGTTACAGGGATTTGTAATTGCGGGTTCAGAATATATTTGCACACATACAAACTATAATTCCGCTATATAGAGAAATATTCATTTATTTTATCCCACGGCTTCTTCGATCGTATTTGTTCGATCTAACCAAATATTTCAAGAAATTGATGTCTTTATAGCCATTATTTATACCGGAACATTATGAAAAATTGTTTAATCTACGGTCCAACGACGGTTGTTAATTATTATGATAAATAAACGTCAAGATATTGCGAAATCTGCGAAGGCGAACGGTTTCGGTGAATGTTTATTCATTTCCGCTAGTTTTACTAACATTCATGCATGTTCCCAATATTAATCGAACAATGTTCATCTTATTGATGCATTACAAATGATTAAGAACTTATAGAAATTAATTTTGATCGAGCTTCGAAGTAAAGAGATGATTCTTAAAGTTTTAAAATAAAAAGTGAAGTAATTTATTACTATAATTTGATTTAAAAAATCAATTCTTTTGTCAGACATCTAATGATTTGATTTAATTAAATATTATATGAGTAGGTTAAAATTTAATTTTGGTTGTTAATTCAATTAATAAAGTTTGAATAATTAGTTCTTTCCACAACAATTGGCATAAATCTGTGATTAGCTCCGCAGATTTCAGAACATTGTCCGAAAAATACTCCAGGTCGATTAGTAATTAAATTTATTTGGTTAATTCGCCCTGGTACTGAGTCTATTTTTAAGCCTAAAGACGGAACAGTTCAAGAGTGAATTACGTCGTTTGATGTTGTTTATATTCGAATTAGTGTATTAGATGGAATAATTATTCGATTATCTGCGTCTAGGAGACGAAAAATGTAAATATTATTTAAATCTTTATCTATATAGGAGTCAAAATTTAAATTATTAAATTCTGGGTATTCATAGGATAAATATCATTGGTGCCCAATTGATTTGATTGTTAAGTATACGGGTATTCATAGGTCATCAATCAAATATAGGGTTTTTAAAGAAGGAAGTGCAATTACTCCTAAAATTATTATTGGGAGTAAAGTTCATACAATTTCAATATGATGATTTTTAAGTAAAAATCGATTGATAAATTTATTAGTAAAAATATCTAATATAATTATTAGAGTTAATGAAGAGATTATAATTATTATAATTATTGTGAAGTTGTGAAAAAGATTTAAATTATCGGCATATGGCGAATTGGGGTCTTGGAAATTAATTATTTTTCAATGGGACATTTTTAATAAAAATGTTAAATTTTATAAATGAATCTTAAATTCATGCACTAATCTGCCATATTTAGATTTGTTTTTAATAATTAGAGGAATAGAGAGGAATGAGTGGTCTTTTGAGGAAAAATTTTGGGATCATTCTAGTGATGATTGATTAAATTTAAATATAGCTAGACGTTTAGTTATAAATCTCTCCAATATAATAAACAAGAGTAAAATTATTCTTTTGAATGAAATTATTGAGCCAATAGATGATAATAAATTTTCACAGTAGTAGGAATCCGGGTAATCTGAATAACGTCGAGGTATTCCTATCATTCCTAAAAAATGCTGAAGGAAAGAAGTTATATTTACCCCAATAAATATTATATAAAATTGAGTTTTAAGATAAAATTGATTTAGGGTAAATCCTGTGAATAAAGGGAATCAATGAATTAATGAAGCAATAATAGAAAATACTGCTCCTATTGACAGTACATAGTGGAAATGAGAGACAACATAGTATGTATCATGTAGTATAATATCAATAGATGAGTTTGATAATATAATTCCTGTTAATCCTCCTATTGTAAATAAAAAAATAAAGCCAAATTATCAAAAAATAGAAGGATTAATAATAAGTTTTGACCCGTAGTACGTAGCTAGTCATCTAAATACTTTGATTTCTGTGGGAATTGAAATGATTATAGTTGCCGAAGTGAAATAAGCTCGTGTGTCTACATCTAAGCCTACTGTGAATATGTGATGTGCTCACACAATAAATCCTAGAAATCCAATTCCGAGTATTGCATAAACTATCCCTAGGTTCCCAAAAGTTTCCTTTTTCCCTCTTTCATTGAAAATGATATGGGAGATTAATCCAAACCCGGGTAAAATTAAAATATAGACTTCAGGATGCTCAAAAAATCAAAATAAATGTTGAAATAAAATTGGGTCCCCTCCCCCAGTAGGATCAAAGAAGGAAGTATTTAAATTTCGGTCTGTTAATAACATAGTAATAGCTCCGGCTAATACAGGTAGTGAGAGAAGAAGCAAAATTGTAGTAATTAATACTGACCAAGCAAATAAGGATATTTGATCGAATTTTAAAGCATTATTTTTTATTTTAAGTATTGTAACAATAAAATTATATGATCCTATAATTGAAGAGATACCTGCAATATGCAAAGAAAAAATTGTTAAGTCTATAGATGAAGATGGGTGATAAAGATTTGATGACAAAGGAGGGTAGATTGTTCATCCAGTTCCCGAGCCTGGGAATAATAGTGTTGTAAGAATTCAAAGTAATAATGAAGGGGGGATTAGTCACAATCTTATATTATTTATTCGGGGAAATGCTGTGTCAGGGGATCCAATTATTAAGGGAATTATTCAGTTTCCGAATCCTCCGATTATAAATGGTAAAACTATACAAAAAATTATTACAAAAGCATGTGATGTTACAATTGAGTTATAAATTTGGTCGATATTAATTCAAGTTCCTGGCCTATTTAATTCTATTCGAATTAGTATCCTTAAAGAAGAACCAATTATACCAGATCATATAGCTGATATGAAATATAATATCCCAATATTTTTGTGATTTGTTGAATACATATATTAATTATGTTAAAAATTAATATAACCAGTATATCATAAATATAAATATAAATATTAAAAAAGTTATAAATAGATAATAGTTTAGAAAATTAAGGTTAATTTAGTTATATATTTTTTATTTAATTGAAGGGAAAAAATATAAGAAGGATATATTTAAATAATTTCATGATATAATTAATCTTATAAAAAGATATACAATTATTAAAAGTATAAATTTTATTCTTGAATTTATTAATGTTTCTAGGACGATTCATTTCAGTATAAAGAGTGCTATAGGTGGGAAATTTGTGTACATAATAATTATTGAGTATAAAATAATTTTTCTTTTATTAGAGGTTAATATATTAAATAAGGAAGAAGAATTAATCTTTATTATTTTAAATATAAAAATTAAAATTGAAGAAATTATTGAATATAAAATGAAATATGTTAAAAATGTATTTTTTTTAATTATTAATAAAATAACTATAATAGATGTTTGTATAACAGATGAATATCCTATAATTATTTTGATTGATTTTTTATTTAAGCAAATGATAGGGGCAATAATTACATTAATTAGGCAAATAAAATAAATTTCATTATTAAATTTTAATACGAGTTCTATAATAATTATAAGGATTAATTTTATTAAAGTTATTATAAAGAATAGATTAATTCAATTTAATGAATAAATTAAAGAAACGAATCGAACATTTAAAGGGTACATCCCAATTTTTAAAATAAATGAATAAAAAATAATTTTTATAAATAAATAATTAGATTTATTTCCGATTGTGTGTAAATTATTATATACAGTAAATATGATAAATAAAATTCTTCTGGAGGCTAAAGAGATTAAAAAATATATTAAACATGTATTTAGAGTATTAATGTATAATTTAATTATAGCTCAAATGATTTATAATAGAAATTATAACTATTATAATCATTTAATCGAAACAGAGAAACGGAGAAACGGAGAAACGGAGAAACGGAGAAACGAAGAAACGAAGGAAGAAAAGGAGAAACGAAGAGAGAAACGGAGAAACGAAGAAAGAAACGGAGAAACGAAGAAAGAAACGGAGAAACGAAGAAATAAATGGAGAAACGAAGAAATAAACGGAGAAACGAAGAAAGAAACGGAGAAACTAAGAAAGAAACGGAGAAACGAAGAAATAAATGGAGAAACGAAGAAGCAAACGGAGAAACGAAGAAGGAAACGGAGAAACGAAGAAAGAAACGGAGAAACGGAGAAAGAAACGAAGAAACGAAGAAAGAGACGGAGAAACGAACAAAGAAACGGAGAAACGAACAAAGAAACGGAGAAACGGAGAAATAAATGGAGAAACGAAGAAATAAATGGAGAAACGAAGAAATAAACGGAGAAACGAAGAAATAAATGGAGAAACAAGAAAACAAACGGAGAAACGAAGAAAGAAACGGTGAAACGAACAAAGAAACGGAGGAACGAACAAAGAAACGGAGAAACGAACAAAGAAACGGAGAAACGAACAAAGAAACGGAGAAACGAACAAAGAAACGGAGAAACGAACAAAGAAACGAAGAAACGAACAAAGAAACGGAGAAACGAACAAAGAAATCCAGAAACGAACAAAGAAACGGAGAATCGAACAAAGAAACGGAGAAACGAACAATGAAACGGAGAAACGACCAAAAAACGGAGAAACGAACAAACAAACGGAGAAACGAAGAAAGAAACGGAGAAACGGAGAAGTAAATGGAGAAACGAAGAAATAAACGGAGAAACGAAGAAAGGAACGGAGAAACGAACAATGAAACGGAGAAACGGAGAAACGGACAAAGAAACGGAGAAACGGAGAAATAAATGGAAAAACGAACAAGTAAACGGAGAATCGAAGAAAAAAACGGAGAATCGGGAAATAAATGGAGAAACGAACAAAAAACGGTGAAACGGAGAAACGGAGAAACCGAGAAACGGAGAAACCGAGAAACGGAGAAACGGGGAAACCGAGAAACGGAGAAACGGAGAAACGGAGAAACCAAGGAACGGAGAAACGGAGAAACCGAGAAACGGAGAAACGGAGAAACGGAGAAACGTTTCTCCGTTTCTTTGTTCGTTTCTCCGTTTCTTTGTCCGTTCGTTTCTCTGTTTCTTTCTTTGTTTCTCCGTTTCTTTTTTCATTTCTCCGTTTCTTTCTTCGTTTCACCGTTTCATTCTTCGTTTCTGCGTTTCTTTGTTCGTTTCTCCGTTTATTTCTTCGTTTCTCCATTTATTTCTCCGTTTCTTTCTTCGTTTCTTCGTTTCTTTCTTCGTTTCTCCGTTTCTTTCTTCCTTTCTCCGTTTCTTTGTTCGTTTCTCCGTTTCTTTCTTCGTTTCCCGTTTCTTTCTTCGTTTCCCGTTTCTTTCTTCGTTTCCCCGTTTCTTTGTTCGTTTCTCCGTTTCTTTCTTTGTTTCTCCGTTTCTTTGTTCGTTTCTCCGTTTATTTCTTCATTTCTCCATTTATTCCTGCGATTCTCCGATTCTTTCTTCGTTTCTCCGTTTATTTGTTCGTTTCTCCATTTATTTCTCCGTTTCTCCGATTCTCCGTTTCTTTGTTCGTTTCTCCGTTCCTTTCTTCGTTTCTCCATTTACTTCTCCGTTTCTCCGTTTCTTTCTTCGTTTCTCCATTTGTTTCTTCGTTTCTTTCGTCGTTTCTCCGTTTCTTTCATCGTTTCTCCGTTTCTTTCTTCCTTTCTCCGTTTCTTTCTTCGTATCTCCGTTCCTTTCTTCGTTTCTCCGTTTATTTCTTCGTTTCTCCATTTACTTCTCCGTTTCTCCGTTTCTTTCTTCGTTTCTCCGTTTCTTTCTTCGTTTCTCCGTTTCTTTGTTCGTTTCTCCGTTTATTTGTTCGTTTCTCCGTTTCTTTCTTCGTTTCTCCGTTTCTTTGTTCGTTTCTCCGTTTATTTGTTCGTTTTCCCGTTTCTTTCTTTGTTTCTCCGTTTCTTTCTTCGTTTCCCCGTTTATTTCTTCGTTTCTCCATTTATTTCTCCGTTTCTCCGTTTCTTTCTTCGTTTCTCCGTTTCTTTGTTCGTTTCTCCGTTTCTTTCATCGTATCTCCGTTTCTTTGTTCGTTTCTCCGTTTCTTTCTTCGTTTCTCCGTTTCTTTCTTCGTTTCTCCGTTTCTTTGTTC
The DNA here is from genome assembly GCF_051014685.1 of Ptiloglossa arizonensis. Lineage (NCBI taxonomy): Eukaryota > Metazoa > Arthropoda > Insecta > Hymenoptera > Colletidae > Ptiloglossa > Ptiloglossa arizonensis. The sequence goes on along the minus strand of NW_027478813.1, from coordinate 423,687 downwards.
GTTTCTCCGTTTCTTTCTTCGTATCTCCGTTTCTTTCTTCGTATCTCCGTTTCTTTCTTCGTTTCTCCGTTTCTTTGTTCGTTTCTCCGTTTCCTTCTTCGTTTCTCCGTTTCTTTGTTCGTTTCTCCGTTTCTTTCTCCGTTTCTCGGTCTATTTCTTCGTTTCTCCATTTATTTCTCCGATTCTCCGTTCCTTTCTTCTTTTCTTCGTTTCTTTCTTCGTTACTCCGTTTCTTTCTTCGTTTCTCCGTTTCTTTCTTCGTTTCTCCGTTTCTTTCTTCGTTTCTCCGTTTATTTCTTCGTTTCTCCATTTATTTCTCCGTTTTTCCGTTTCTTTCTTCGTTTCTCCGTTTCTTTCTTCGTTTCTCCGTCTCTTTGTTCGTTTCTCAGTTTATTTCTTCGTTTCTCCATTTATTTCTCCGTCTCTTCGTTTCTTTCTTCGTTACTCCGTTTATTTCATCGTTTCTCCGTTTCTTTCTTCGTTTCTGCGTTTCTTTCTTCGTTTCTCCGTTTCTTTCTTCGTTTCTCCGTTTCCTTCTTCCTTTCTCCGTTTCTTTCTTCGTTTCTCCATTTATTTCTCCGTATCTCCGTTTCTTTCTTCGTTTTTCCGTTTCTTTCTTCGTTTCTCCGTTTCTTTCTTCGTTTCTCCGCTTCTTTATTCGTTTCTCCGTTTCTTTGTTCGTTTCTCCGTTTCTTTCTCCGTTTCTCGGTTTATTCCTTCGTTTCTCCATTTATTTCTCCGATTCCTCGTTTCTTTCTTCGTTTCTCCGTTTCTTTCATCGTTTCTCCGTTTCTTTGTTCGTTTCTCCGTTTCTTTTTTCGTTTCTTCGTTTCTTTGTTCGTTTCTCCGTTTCTTTCTTCGTTTCTCCATTTCTTTCTTCGTTTCTCCGTTTATTTGTTCGTTTCTCCATTTATTTCTCTGTTTCTCCGTTTCTTTGTCCGTTTCTCCGTTTCTCCGTTTCTTTGTTCGTTTCTCCGTTTCTTTGTTCGTTTCTCCGTTTCTTTGTTCGATTCTCCGTTTCTTTGTTCGTTTCTCCGTTTCTTTCTTCGTTTCTCCGTTTATTTCATCGTTTCTCCATTTATTTCTACGTTTTTCCGTTTCTTTCTTCGTTTCTCAGTTCCTTTCTTCGTTTCTTCGTTTCTTTCTTCGTTACTCCGTTTATTTCTTCGTTTCTCCGTTTCTTTCTTCGTTTCTCCGTTTCTTTGTTCGTTTCTCCGTTTATTTGTTCGTTTTTCCGTTTCTTTCTTTGTTTCTCCGTTTCTTTCTTCGTTTCCCCGTTTATTTCTTCGTTTCTCCATTTATTTCTCCGTTTCTCCGTTTCTTTCTTCGTTTCTCCGTTTCTTTCTTCCTTTCTCCGTTTCTTTATTCGTTTCTCCGTTTCTTTGTTCGTTTCTCCGTTTCTTTCTCCGTTTCTCCGTTTCTTTCTTCGTTTCTCCGTTTCTTTGTTCGTTTCTCCGTTTCTTTCTTCGTATCTCCGTTTCTTTCTTCGTATCTCCGTTTCTTTCTTCGTTTCTCCGTTTCTTTGATCGTTTCTCCGTTTCCTTCTTCGTTTCTCCGTTTCTTTGTTCGTTTCTCCGTTTCTTTCTTCGTTTCTCCGTTTATTTGTTCGTTTCTCCATTTATTTCTCTGTTTCTCCGTTTCTTTGTCCGTTTCTCCGTTTCTCCGTTTCTTTGTTCGTTTCTCCGTTTCTTTGTTCGTTTCTCCGTTTCTTTGTTCGTTTCTCCGTTTCTTTGTTCGTTTTTCCGATTCTTTCTTCGTTTCTCCGTTTCTTTCTTCCTTTCTCCGTTTCTTTATTCGTTTCTCCGTTTCTTTGTTCGTTTCTCCGTTTCTTTCTCCGTTTCTCGGTTTATTCCTTCGTTTCTCCATTTATTTCTCCGATTCCTCGTTTCTTTCTTCGTTTCTCCGTTTCTTTCATCGTTTCTCCGTTTCTTTGTTCGTTTCTCCGTTTCTTTGTTCGATTCTCCGTTTCTTTGTTCGTTTCTCCGTTTCTTTCTTCGTTTCTCCGTTTATTTCATCGTTTCTCCATTTATTTCTACGTTTTTCCGTTTCTTTCTTCGTTTCTCAGTTTCTTTCTTCGTTTCTCTGTTTCTTTGTTCGTTTCTCCGTTTCCTTCATCGTTTCTCCGTTTCTTTGTTCGTTTCTCCGTTTCCTTCATCGTTTCTCCGTTTCTTTGTTCGTTTCTCCGTTTCTTTCTCCGTTTCTCGGTCTATTTCTTCGTTTCTCCATTTATTTCTCCGATTCTCCGTTCCTTTCTTCGTTTCTTCGTTTCTTTCTTCGTTTCTCCGTTTCTTTGTTCGTTTCTCCGTTTCTTTGTTCGTTTCTCCGTTTCTCCGTTTATTTGTTCGTTTCTCGTTTATTTCTTCGTTTCTCCATTTATTTCTCCGTTTCTTCGTTTCTTTCTTCGTTACTCCGTTTCTTTCTTCGTTTCTCCGTTTCTTTCTTCGTTTCTCCATTTATTTCTCCGTTTCTCCGTTTCTTTCTTCGTATCTCCGTTTCTTTCTTCGTTTCTCCGTTTCTTTCTTCGTTTCCCCGTTTCTTTCTTCGTTTCTCCGTTTCTTTCTTCGTTCCTCCGTTTTCTTGTTCGTTTGTCTGTTTATTTCTTCGTTTCTCCATTTATTTCTCCGATTCTCCGTTTCTTTCTTCGTTTCTCCATTTCTTTTTTCGTTTCTTCGTTTCTTTCTTCGTTTCTCCGTTTCTTTCATCGTTTATCCGTTTCTTTGTTCGTTTCTCCGTTTCTTTTTTCGTTTCTTCGTTTCTTTGTTCGTTTCTCCGTTTCTTTCTTTGTTTCTCCATTTCTTTCTTCGTTTCTCCGTTTATTTGTTCGTTTCTCCATTTATTTCTCTGTTTCTCCGTTTCTTTGTCCGTTTCTCCGTTTCTCCGTTTCTTTGTTCGTTTCTCCGTTTTTTGGTCGTTTCTCCGTTTCTTTGTTCGTTTCTCCGTTTCTTTGTACGATTCTCCGTTTCTTTGTTCGTTTCTCCGTTTCTTTCTCCGTTTCTCGGTTTATTCCTTCGTTTCTCCATTTATTTCTCCGATTCTCCGTTTCTTTCTTCGTTTCACCGTTTCTTTCTCCGTTTCTCAGTTTATTCCTTCGTTTCTCCATTTATTTCTCCGATTCTCCGTTTCTTTCTTCGTTTCTCCGTTTCTTTCTTCGTTTCTCCGTTTCTTTGTTCTTTTCTCCGTTTCTTTCCTTGTTTCTCCGTTTCTTTCTTCATTTCTCCGTTTATTTCTTCGTTTCCCCGTTTCATTCTTCGTATCTGCGTTTCTTTGTACGTTTCTCTGTTTCTTTCTTCGTTTCTCCGTTTCTTTCTCCGTTTCTCCGTTTATTTCTTCATTTCTCCGTTTCTTTCTTCGTTTCTTCGTTTCTTTCTTCATTTCTCCGTTTCTTTCTTCGTTTCTCCGTTTCTTCCTTCGTTTCATCGTTTCTCCGTTTCTCTGTTTCTCCGTTTCGATTAAATGATTATAATATTTATAATTTCTATTATAAATCATTTGATCTATAGTTAAATTAGACAGTAATACTCTAAATACATATTTAATATATTTTTTAATTTCTTTAGCCTCCAGAAGAATTTTATTTATACTATTTACTATTTATAATAATTTACACAGAATCGGAAATAAATCTAATTATTTATTTATAATAATTTTTTTTTTTTCACTTATCTTAAAAATTGGAATGTACTCTTTAAATGTTCGATTCATTTCTTTAATTTATTCATTAAATTGAATTAATCTATTCTTTATAATCACTTTAATAAAATTAATCCCTATAATTATTATAGAACTCATATTGGAATTTAATAATGAAATTTATTTTATTTGCCTAATTAATGTAATTATTGCCCCTATCATTTGCTTAAACAAAAAAATCAATCATAATAATTGTAGTATCGGATTTTCGGCGTCCGCTTAGGCTTGCTTCGAGCGTAGGCCTAAACAAGATAACGTGCGCGGTTGGACTCGAGTTGAAGTAAACATTTAGCGCCGATCGGCCCGCTAGTTTTCCTGGAAGGCACGAGTATCCTTTACAAAGGGTCTTGTGCTACGACCGAGCGTGAGAATGCATGGGGATGAAAGGAAATACATGTGGTTCGGAGAAAGTGAAGAGTGTTTAGAAAAGACGGGTGTTTGGGATGGCCGAGCGTGGCCGAATGTCTGAAGTGAGAGAGACTGAGGATTGGAATGAAAGAGAATGAATGGGAATGACTATATAGAGCGCGAGAAGAACGTAGGAACACAGTATGGTACAGTATGATATAGTATGACAAAGTATGACGACGAGAGTATGTCCGAAGAGTGTGTCGCGGACGGTATGACTAAAAAGACGATAAGACGAGACAACTAAAAGACGTATCCAGCGAAACTAACCACTGACACTACATCTAACACTATCATCATTGTAATATATAATATTATTAAATATACTTTAATATACCACATCAGAGCAATAGTTATTTGGGGGCTCGTACGGGGATAAATTATTCAAAAGGATCTCTCCTCCAGAGATCCAAGTGATAAGAGGAGAGAACGAAACAACAATTTTGGGGGCTCGTCCGGGATGAATCAGACAGGTGCCGTTATGCAGGATAGTTTAGACGTAGTTCAGTGTGAAGGTGAAACGACGAGAGTTACAAGGATGAGCGGCAAGACACGACGAAAAAGTGCCAGTGGTGAAAATATGTGTGACAATTCTGAAGTTGCTAAAATGAAGTTGGTAGAACTTCGAGCAGAATTGAAAAGACGAAAATTAAGAATCACTGGAAATAAAGACGAATTACGACGACGCTTGCAAGCTGCCTTGACGCTAGAAGAAGAAAGTGAAGACGAAGATACGCGTGATGGTGACGAAGACGACGACGAAGAAGATGATGTGTTCAGAGTTGAAGAAGACGTTGACGACGGTGATAATGGAAGATCAGGACGTAATACACGCGGAAGGAGGAGACAGGTAAAATATGTACCTAGTTTTAAAGATGTTGAAGAGTCGCTGACAACGTTCAGCGGGGACGACAAGCGAAGCATTAAACTTTGGATCAACGATTTTGAGGAAACTGCCGATATGTGCGAATGGACTGACATTCAAATGATAATATACGCCAAAAGACTTTTACGAGGTCCGGCAAAGCTGTTTGTTAATTACGAGAAATGTGGCCGAAGCTGGAAATGTTTGAAGACTGCTTTGAAATTGGAATTTGGTTATAAAGGCAGTAGCTACCAAATACAACAAGAGCTGACGCAAAGAAGGAAGCGTAATGACGAATCGTATCAAGAATACATCTATCAGATGCTTGACATAGCCTCTCGAGCAGACATGGAGACTGATGCTGTGATACGATACATAATCGACGGAATTCAAGACGAAGAGTATAACAAAGTCGTGTTGTACGGAGCCAGGAGCATTGGAGAGCTGAAGAAGAAATTCATAATCTACGAGGAAATGAAGAACAGCATTAGGACGAAGACGAAGCGCGTGGAAGATAAAGTGCAGAAACCAGTGCGTGCTGTAAATGCGGAGACGAAGCGCATGGATGATGAAGTGCAGAGACCAGTGCGTGTTGTAAATGCGAAGACGAAGCGATGTTTTAGTTGTGGATTGCCAAATCATGTGAGTGCGAATTGTCCAATGAAGGACAAAGGGGTAAAATGTTTCAAGTGCAACGAACACGGGCACGTTGCATCGAAGTGCCCGCAAAAGTTGAATGTGGAAAAGGAAGTTTGTAGTGTCGCACAGCTTCCTCGAGGAGAACTACACGAAAAGGTAAAGACAACGAAGCATGACTTAGTAACATTGATCGATACAAATAGCGATTTGTCTTTGATGCGGACGAATGAATGTGTGAAAATAAGCGCGGTTCGCGAAGTTTACAAAATAGATGTGCCGTATACCAAAGATTTTTCGAGTAGAAGTACTGTAGAAAATCCTGAGAGCGTATTGAATGCCGCGAGTAAGTTTGAGTTGTCCATTGACTGGGACAAAGGTCAGTTTGTGCAATCAAAGATCGAGTACGTAGGGCGCATGGTTAAGAATGATAGTGTGCGTCCGTCGGAACAGAAAACTGATGTCGTTGTGAGATTCTCGAAATCAGAGAGTGTTGAAGCCGTTAAAAATATTCTGGGTTCGATTAGTTGTTTTAGAATGTTTGTAAACCAGTACGCGATTATTCCAAGACCGTTAAAGAATTTATTACAGACGAACGTTAAATTAGAATTTGGTTTTAAAGGGGAACAAGCGCCGGTGCATTTGAGAATGGTATCGTCAAATGGGCCTGTGCCGGAGATTTGTAATGTATACGCCGATACGAAATCGAATAGAGATGCGTGCATGTGTGTGAACAAGGGTGAGCGGAGTGTGACCACACGACTGCGCGCAGTGCAGCAAAAAGACGTTGGACTAAAGAACATTGCCGAATTGGTGTGCCAAGGCAAAACGAATGATTGTTATGTGAAGGATGATTTATTGTTTGAAGTGACCAGTGAGCATAGGTTGATGAAACAGGACGCCTTCGTGAAGTGCACGTGGCCTTATGCCACGAAGACGACGAACGCCGCCGAAATTCTCAGTAGGCTGAGAAAAAGATCGATTGCATTGGGAAAGCCGAGGAGGATCATTACGGATCATGGTATTGTAAAAGCTGAAGGGCAGGTATCGCGGATTAACTTTATACCTCGGTTGACGAATTTGTTTGCGCCGAAACCGCGCGAATGGTGCAGGTACCTGGAGTGGGCCCAGCGATGTTTTAACGCTACGCCGTGTAGGAACTCAGGTAGGCTGCCGATTCAATTGCTGCTCGGAACGCACGTGAAGTTCAAAAGCGACCCGACGACCAGGGAAACAATTAAGAACGAATGGATAGCCGTAGTTAAAAAAGATCGAGACAAATTCAGACGACGAACAAAAGAAAACATGCAGAAGGTGCAGCAGACGTCCAGACGGAATTACGACGCAAAGACGAAGAGGGCGAAACGTTACGAGGAAGACGATCTCGTAGCTATCCGCAGGACACAGTTCGAACCAGGGATCAATGACCTCAGTAATAGTGACTCAAGTGTGAGTGACTGCGAAAGCGTAAGACATCTGAGGGCAGATGTCAAAGCAGGATGGCCGAGTGTAGTATCGGATTTTCGGCGTCCGCTTAGGCTTGCTTCGAGCGTAGGCCTAAACAAGATAACGTGCGCGGTTGGACTCGAGTTGAAGTAAACATTTAGCGCCGATCGGCCCGCTAGTTTTCCTGGAAGGCACGAGTATCCTTTACAAAGGGTCTTGTGCGACGACCGAGCGTGAGAATGCATGGGGATGAAAGGAAATACATGTGGTTCGGAGAAAGTGAAGAGTGTTTAGAAAAGACGGGTGATTGGGATGGCCGAGCGTGGCCGAATGTCTGAAGTGAGAGAGACTGAGGATTGGAATGAAAGAGAATGAATGGGAATGACTATATAGAGCGCGAGAAGAACGTAGGAACACAGTATGGTACAGTATGATATAGTATGACAAAGTATGACGACGAGAGTATGTCCGAAGAGTGTGTCGCGGACGGTATGACTAAAAAGACGATAAGACGAGACAACTAAAAGACGTATCCAGCGAAACTAACCACTGACACTACATCTAACACTATCATCATTGTAATATATAATATTATTAAATATACTTTAATATACCACATCAGAGCAATAGTTATTTGGGGGCTCGTACGGGGATAAATCATTCAAAAGGATCTCTCCTCCAGAGATCCAAGTGATAAGAGGAGAGAACGAAACAACATAATTATAGGATATTGATCTGTTATACAAACATCTATTATAGTTATTTTATTAATAATTAACAAGAATACATTTTTAACATATTTCATTTTATATTCAATAATCTCTTTAATTTTAATTTTTATATTTAAAATAATAAAGATTAACTCTTCTTCCTTATTTAATATATTAACCTCTAATAAAAGAAAAATTATTTTATACTCAGTAACTATTATGTACACAAATTTCCCACCTATAGCACTCTTTATACTGAAATAAATCGTCCTAGAAACATTAATAAATTCAAGAATAAAATTTAAAGTGGAAGGTTTAATTTTACATTTATTCGAAAGATGAAACATACAGAAGTTTGTACACAAGTATTTATTTATTCTATCGCACGGTAGGGAATATCATACAAATGGAAATACTTATCTCTAATGTCGGTAAATTGTACTTGTCGCGCCATGTATTTGTGGAAATTAGAACAATTCCTCGACAAACTTGAGCGTTTCTCCGCCAGGTGTTTTCACCCCTTAAGTGTAGTTTAACCCTTTCTCCAATAGATGGCAACCCATGTAATTACCAGGTTACAGGGATTTGTAATTGCGGGTTTAGAATATATTTGCATACATACAAACTATAATTCCGATATGTAGAGAAATATCCATTTATTTTATCCCACGGCTTCTTCGATCGTATTTGTTCGATCTAACCAAATATTTCAAGAAATTGATGGCTTTTGATACCGAAATATTGTCAAAAATTGTTTAATCTACGGCCCAACGACGGTTGTTAATAATTATGGTAAGAAAATGTCAAGGTATTGCGAAGTCTGCGAAGGCGAACGGTTTCAGTGAATGTTTGTTCATTTCAGCGATTGTGATTCACATTTACGCATGTTCCCTATATTGATCGAACAATGTGCATCTAATTTATGCATTAAAAATGATTGATTTGCTTCTAGCAATGGAATTTGATCGAACTTCAAAGTAAAGAGATGTTTGTTAAAGTTTTGAAGCATGGAAAGTAATAATTGTCTATGAGATATATCAATTTAACATTTGATTAATACAAGAAGAATCGTAATTTTTGGTAAAATAAGATAATAAAAAATAATTATTATAAATAAATAATTAGATCTATTTTCGATTCTGTGTAAATTATTATATACAGTAAATTGTATTAATAAAATTCTTCTGGAGGCTAAAGAGATTAAAAAACATATTAAATATGTATTTAGAGTATTAGTGTATAATTTAACTACAGCTCAAATGATTTATAATAGAAATTATAACTATTATAATCATTTAATCGAAACGGAGAAACGGAGAAACGGAGAAACGGAGAAACGAAGAAACGAAGGAAGAAACGGAGAAACGAAGAAAGAAACGGAGAAACGAAGAAAGAAACGGAGAAACGAAGAAAGAAACGGAGAAACGAAGATTTAAATGGAGAAACGAAGAAATAAACGGAGAAACGAAGAAAGAAACAGAGAAACGAAGAAAGAAACGGAGAAACGGAGAAATAAATGGAGAAACGAAGAAAGAAACGGAGAAACGAAGAAAGAAACGGAGAAACGAAGAAAGAAACGGAGATACGAAGAAAGTAACGGAGAAACTCAGAAAGAAACGAAGAAACGAAGAAAGAAACGGAGAAACGAAGGAAGAAACGGACTAACGAAGAAAGAAACGGAGTAACGAAGAAAGAAACGAAGAAACGAAGAAAGAAACGGAGAATCGGAGAAATAAATGGAGAAACGAAGAAATAAACCGAGAAACGGAGAAAGAAATGGAGAGTCGAACAAAGAAACGGAGAAACGGAGAATGAAATGAAGAAACGAACAAAGAAACGGAGAAACGAACAAAGAAACGGAGAAACGAAGAAAGAAACGGAGAAACAGAGAAATAAATGGAGAAACGAAGAAATAAACCGAGAAACGGAGAGAGAAACGGAGAAACGAAGAAAGAAACGGAGAAACGAAGGAAGAAACGGAGAAACGAACAAAGAAACGGAGAAACGAACAAAGAAACGGAGAAACGGAGAAATAAATGGCGAAACGAAGAATTAAACGGAGAAACGAAGATACGGATAAACGAAGAAAGGACCGGAGAAACGAAGAAAGAAACGGAGAAACGAAGAAAGAAACGAAGAAACGGAGAAAGAAACGGAGAAACGAACAAAGAAACGGAGAAACGGAGAAATAAATGGCGAAACGAAGAATTAAACGGAGAAACGAAGATACGGAGAAACGAAGAAAGGAACGGAGAAACGAAGAAAGAAACGGAGTAACGAAGAAAGAAACGAAGAAACGAAGAAAGAAACCGAGAAGCGAACAAAGAAACGGAGAAACGAAGAAAGAAACGGAGAAACGAAGAAAGAAACGGAGAAACGAAGAAAGAAACGGAGAAACGGAGAAATAAATGGAGAAACGAAGAAATAAACGGAGAAACGAAGAAAGAAACGGAGAAACGAAGAAAGAAACGAAGAAAGAAACGGGGATCGGAGAAATAAATGGAGAAACGAAGAAAGAAACGGAGAAACGAAGAAAGAAACGGAGAAACGAAGAAAGAAACGGAGAAACGAAGAAAGAAACGGAGTAACGAAGAAAGAAACGAAGAAACGAAGAAAGAAACGAAGAAACGAAGAAAGAAACGGAGAAACGAACATTTAAATGGAGAAACGAAGAAAGTAACGGAGAAACTCAGAAAGAAACGAAGAAACGGAGAAAGAAACGGAGAAACGGAGAAAGAAACGGAGAAACGAACAAAGAAACGGAGAAACGGAGAAATAAATGGCGAAACGAAGAATTAAACGGAGAAACGAAGATACGGAGAAACGAAGAAAGGAACGGAGAAACGAAGAAAGAAACGGAGTAACGAAGAAAGAAACGAAGAAACGAAGAAAGAAACGGAGAAACGAAGAAAGAAACGGAGAAACGAAGATTTAAATGGAGAAACGAAGAAAGTAACGGAGAAACTCAGAAAGAAACGAAGAAACGGAGAAAGAAACGGAGAAACGAACAAAGAAACGGAGAAACGGAGAAATAAATGGCGAAACGAAGAATTAAACGGAGAAACGAAGATACGGAGAAACGAAGAAAGGAACGGAGAAACGAAGAAAGAAACGGAGTAACGAAGAAAGAAACGAAGAAACGAAGAAAGAAACGGAGAAACGAACAAAGAAACGGAGAAACGAAGAAAGAAACGGAGAAACGAAGAAAGAAACGGAGAAACGAAGAAAGAAACGGAGAAACGGAGAAATAAATGGAGAAACGAAGAAATAAACGGAGAAACGAAGAAAGAAACGGAGAAACGAGGAAAGAAACGAAGAAACGAAGACAGAAACGGAGAAACGAACAAAGAAACGGAGAAACGAACAAAGAAACGGAGAAACGAACAAAGAAATGGAGAAATAAATGGCGAAACGAAGAATTAAACGGAGAAACGAACAAAGAAACGGAGAAACGAACAAAGAAACGGAGAAACGAACAAAGAAATGGAGAAATAAATGGCGAAACGAAGAATTAAACGGAGAAACGAAGATACGGAGAAACGAAGAAAGGACCGGAGAAACGAAGAAAGAAACGGGGTAACGAAGAAAGAAACGAAGAAAGAAACGGAGATCGGAGAAATAAATGGAGAAACGAAGAAAGAAACGGAGAAACGAAGAAAGAAAAGGAGTAACGAAGAAAGAAACGGAGAAACGAAGAAAGAAACGGAGAAACGAAGAAAGAAACGGAGTAACGAAGAAAGAAACGAAGAAACGGAGAAAGAAACGGAGAAACGAACAAAGAAACGGAGAAACGAAGAAAGAAACGGAGAAACGAAGAAAGAAACGGAGAAACGAAGAAAGAAACGGAGAAACGAAGAAAGAAACGGAGTAACGAAGAAAGAAACGGAGAAACGAAGAAAGAAACGGAGAAACGAAGAAAGAAACGGAGTAACGAAGAAAGAAACGGAGAAACGGAGAAATAAATGGAGAAACGAAGAAATAAACGGAGAAACGAAGAAAGAAACGGAGAAACGAAGAAAGAAACGGAGAAACGAAGAAAGAAACGGAGAAAGAAACGGAGATCGGAGAAATAAATGGAGAAACGAAGAAATAAACCGAGAAACGGAGAAACGGAGAAACCGAGAAACGGAGAAACCGAGAGACGGAGAAACGGAGAAACCGAGAAACGGAGATACGGAGAAACGGAGAAACGGAGAAACGGAGAAACGGAGAAACCGAGAAACGGAGAAACGGAGAAACCGAGAAACGGAGAAACCGAGAGACGGAGAAACGGAGAAACCGAGAAACGGAGATACGGAGAAACGGAGAAACGGAGAAACGGAGAAACCGAGAAACGGAGAAACCGAGAAACCGAGAAACGGAGAAACCGAGAAACGGAGAAACGGGGAAACCGAGAAACGGAGAACCGTTTCTCCGTTTCTTTGTTCGTTTCTCCGTTTCTTTGTTCGTTTCTCCATTTATTTCTCCATTTCTCCGTTTCTTTGTACGTTTCACCGTTTCTTTGTTCGTTTCTCCGTTTCTTTCTTCGTTTCTCCGTTTCTTTGTTCGTTTCTCCGTTTCTTTGTTCGTTTCTCCGTTTCTTTCTTTGTTTCTCCGTTTCTTTGTTCGTTTCTCCATTTATTTCTCCGTTTCTCCGTTTCTTTCTTCGTTTCGCCGTTTCTTCGTTCGTTTCTCCGTTTCTTTCTTCGTTTCTCTGTTTCTTTGTTCGTTTCTCCATTGATTTCTCCGTTTCTCCGTTTCCTTGTTCGTTTTTCCGTTTCTTCGTTCGTTACTCCGTTTCTTTCTTCGTTTCTCCGTTTATTTCATCGTTTCTCCATTTATTTCTACGTTTCTCCGTTTCTTTCTTCATTTCTCCGTTTCATTCTTGGTTTCTGCGTTTCTTGCTTCATTTCTCCGTTTCTTTCTTCGTTTCTCCGTTTATTTCATCGTTTCTCCATTTATTTCTCCGATTCTCCGTTTCTTTCTTCGTTTCTCCGTTTCTTTCTTCGTTTCTCCGTTTCTTTCTTCGTTTCTCCGTTTCTTTCGTTGTTTCTCCGTTTCTTTCTTCGTTTCTCCGTTTATTTCTTCGTTTCTCCGTTTCATTCTTCGTTTCTGCGTTTCTTTGTACGTTTCTCTGTTTCTTTCTTCGTTTCTCCGTTTCTTTCTCCGTTTCTTCGTTTATTTCTTCGTTTCTCCGTATCTTTCTTCGTTTCTTCGTTTCTTTCTTCATTTCTCCGTTTCTTTCTTCGTTTCTCCGTTTCTTCCTTCGTTTCATCGTTTCTCCGTTTCTCTGTTTCTCCGTTTCGATTAAATGATCATAATATTTATAATTTCTACTATAAATCATTTGATCTATAGTTAAATTAGACACTAATACTCTAAATATATATTTAATATATTTTTTAATCTCTTTAGCCTCCAGAAGAATTTTATTTATACTATTTACTGTATATAATAATTTACACAGAATCGGAAATAAATCTAATTATTTATTTATAATAATTATTTTTTTTCATTTATCTTAAAAATTGGGATGTACTCTTTAAATGTTCGATTCATTTCTTTAATTTATTCATTAAATTGAATTAATCTCTTCTTTAAAATAACTTTAATAAAATTAATCCCTATAATTATCATAGAACTCATATTAAAATTTAATAATGGAATTTATTTTATTTGCCTAATTAATGTATTTATTGCCCCTATCATTTGCTTAAACAAAAAAATCAACCATAATAATTATAGGATATTCATCTGTTATACAAACATCTATTATAGTTATTTTATTAATAATTAACAAGAATACATTTTTAACATATTTCATTTTATATTCAATAATCTCTTTAATTTTAATTTTTATATTTAAAATAATAAAGATTAACTCTTCTTCCTTATTTAATATATTAACCTCTAATAAAAGAAAAATTATTTTATACTCAGTAACTATTATGTACACAAATTTCCCACCTATAGCACTCTTTATACTGAAATAAATCGTCCTAGAAACATTAATAAATTCAAGAATAAAATTTACAGTGGAAGGTTTAATTTTACATTTATTCGAAAGATGAAACATACAGAAGTTTGTACACAAGTATTTATTTATTTTATCGCACGGTAGGGAATATCATACAAATGGAAATACTTATCTCTAATGTCGGTAAATTGTACTTGTCGCGCCATCTATTTGTGGAAATTAGAACAATTCCTCGACAAACTTGAGCGTTTCTCCGCCAGGTGTTTTCACCCCTTAAGTGTAGTTTAACCCTTTCTCCAATAGATGGCAACCCATGTAATTACCAGGTTACAGGGATTTGTAATTGCGGGTTTAGAATATATTTGCATACATACAAACTATAATTCCGATATGTAGAGAAATATCCATTTATTTTATCCCACGGCTTCTTCGATCGTATTTGTTCGATCTAACCAAATATTTCAAGAAATTGATGGCTTTTGATACCGAAATATTGTCAAAAATTGTTTAATCTACGGCCCAACGACGGTTGTTAATAATTATGGTAAGAAAATGTCAAGGTATTGCGAAGTCTGCGAAGGCGAACGGTTTCAGTGAATGTTTGTTCATTTCAGCGATTGTGATTCACATTTACGCATGTTCCCTATATTGATCGAACAATGTGCATCTAATTTATGCATTAAAAATGATTGATTTGCTTCTAGCAATGGAATTTGATCGAACTTCAAAGTAAAGAGATGTTTGTTAAAGTTTTGAAGCATGGAAAGTAATAATTGTCTATGAGATATATCAATTTAACATTTGATTAATACAAGAAGAATCGTAATTTTTGGTAAAATAAGTGAATAAAAAATAATTATTATAAATAAATAATTAGATTTGTTTCCGATTGTGTGTAAATTATTATATACAGTAAATAGTATAAATAAAATTCTTCTGGAGGCTAAAGAGATTAAAAAATATATTAAATATGTATTTAGATTATCAGTGTATAATTTAGCTACAGCTCAAATGATTTATAATAGAAATTATAACTATTATAATCATTTAATCGAAACGGAGAAACGGAGAAACGAAGAAACGAAGGAAGAAACGGAGAAACGAAGAAAGAAACGGAGAAACGAAGAAAGAAACGGAGAAACGAAGAAATAAATGGAGAAACGAAGAAATAAATAGAGAAACGAACAAAGAAACGGAGAACCGATGAAAGAAACGGAGAAACGAAGAAAGAAACGGAGAAACGGAGAAATAAATGGAGAAACGAAGAAATAAACGGAGAAACGGAGAAAGAAACGGAGAAACGAAGAAAGGAACGGAGAAATGAAGAAAGAAACGGAGAAACGAAGAAAGAAACAGAGAATCGGAGAAATAAATGGAGAAACAAAGAAATAAACCGAGAAACGGAGAAAGAAACGGAGAAACGAACAAAGAAACGGAGAAACGATGAAAGAAACGGAGAAACGGAGAAATAAATGGAGAAACGAAGAAATAAACCGAGAAACGGAGAAAGAAACGGAGAAACGAACAAAGAAACGGAGAAACGAAGAAAGAAACGGAGAAACGAACAAAGAAACGAAGACACGGAGAAACAAATGGAGAAACGAACAAAGAAATGGAGAAACGGAGAAATAAATGGAGAAACGAAGAAATAAACGGAGAATCGAAGAAAGAAACGGAGAAACGAACAAAGAAGCGGAGAAACGAAGAAAGAAACGGGAAACGAAGAAAGAAACGGGAAACGAAGAAAGATACGGAGAATCGAAGAAAGAAACGGAGAAACGAAGAAAGAAACGGAGAAACGAAGAAAGAAACGGAGAAATAAATGGAGAAACGAAGAAATAAACGGAGAAACGGAGAAAGAAACGGAGAAACGAAGAAAGAAACGGAGAAATGAAGAAAGAAACGGAGAAACGAAGAAAGAAACAGAGAATCGGAGAAATAAATGGAGAAACGAAGAAATAAACCGAGAAACGGAGAAAGAAACGGAGAAACGAACAAAGAAACGGAGAAACGATGAAAGAAACGGAGAAACGGAGAAATAAATGGAGAAACGAAGAAATAAACCGAGAAACGGAGAAAGAAACGGAGAAACGAACAAAGAAACGGAGAAACGAAGAAAGAAACGGAGAAACGAACAAAGAAACGAAGACACGGAGAAACAAATGGAGAAACGAACAAAGAAATGGAGAAACGGAGAAATAAATGGAGAAACGAAGAAATAAACGGAGAATCGAAGAAAGAAACGGAGAAACGAACAAAGAAACGGAGAAACGAAGAAAGAAACGGGAAACGAAGAAAGAAACGGGAAACGAAGAAAGATACGGAGAATCGAAGAAAGAAACGGAGAAACGAAGAAACAAACGGAGAAACGAAGAAAGAAACGGAGAAACGAACAAAGAAACGAAGAAACGGAGAAACGAACAAAGAAACGGAGAAACGAACAAAGAAACGAAGACACGGAGAAACAAATGGAGAAACGAACAAAGAAATGGAGAA
The DNA here is from genome assembly GCF_051014685.1 of Ptiloglossa arizonensis. Classification (NCBI taxonomy): domain Eukaryota; kingdom Metazoa; phylum Arthropoda; class Insecta; order Hymenoptera; family Colletidae; genus Ptiloglossa; species Ptiloglossa arizonensis. The sequence continues at coordinate 407,480 of NW_027478813.1, read as the reverse complement.
ACGGAGAAATAAATGGAGAAACGAAGAAATAAACGGAGAATCGAAGAAAGAAACGGAGGAACGAAGAAAGAAACGGAGAAACGATGAAAGAAACGGAGAAACAAAGAAAGAAACGAAGAAACGAAGAAAGAAACGGAGAAACGAAGAAAGAAACGGAGAATCGGAGAAATAAATGGAGAAACGAACGAAAAACGGTGAAACGGAGAAACCGAGAGACGGAGAAACCGTTAGTCGGGGAAACCGAGAAACGGAGAAACGGAGAAACCGAGAAACGGAGAACCCGAGAAACGAAGAAACGGAGAAACCAAGAAACGGAGAAACGGGGAAACCGAGAAACGGAGATACCGAGAAACGGAGAAACCGAGAAACGGAGAAACGGAGAAACCGAGAAACCGAGAAACGGAGAAACGGAGAATCGTTTCTCCGTTTCTTTGTTCGTTTCTCCGTTTCTTTCTCCGTTTCTCGGTTTATTTCTTCCTTTCTCCAATTATTTCCCCGATTCTCTGATTCTTTCTTCGTTTCTCAGTTTCTTTCTTCGTTTCTCCGTTTCTTTCTTCGTTTCTCCGTTTCTTTCTTCGTTTCTCCGTTTATTTTTTCGTTTCTCCATTTATTTCTCCGTTTCTTTCTTCGTTTCTCCGTTTCTTTCTTCGTTACTCCGTTTCTTTCTCCGTTTCTCCGTTTCTTTCTTCGTTTCTCCGTTTCTTTGTTCGTTTCTCCGTTTCTTTGTTCGTTTCTCCGTTTCTTTGTTTGTTTCTCCGTCTCTCCGTTTATTTGTTCGTTTCTCCGTTTCTTTCTCCGTTTCTCGGTCTATTTCTTCTTTTCTCCGTTTCTTTCATCCTTTCTCCGTTTCTTTGTTCGTTTCTCCGTTTCTTTCTCCGTTTCTCGGTCTATTTCTTCGTTTCTCCATTTATTTCTCCGTTTCTTTCTTCGTTTCTCCGCTTCTTTCTTCGTTTCTCCGTTTCTTTGTTCGTTTCTCCGTTTCTTTCTTCGTTTCTCCGTTTATTTCATCGTTTCTCCATTTATTTCTACGTTTTTCCGTTTCTTTCTTCGTTTCTCAGTTTCTTTCTTTGTTTCTCCGTTTCTTTGTTCGTTTCTCCGTTTCCTTCATCGTTTCTCCGTTTCTTTGTTCGTTTCTCCGTTTCTTTCTCCGTTTCGCGGTCTATTTCTTCGTTTCTCCATTTATTTCTCCGATTCTCCGTTCCTTTCTTCGTTTCTTCGTTTCTTTCTTCGTTACTCCGTTTCTTTCTTCGTTTCTCCGTTTCTTTCTTCGTTTCTCCGTTTCTTTCTTCGTTTCTCCGTTTATTTCTTCGTTTCTCCATTTATTTCTCCGTTTTTCCGTTTCTTTCTTCGTTTCTCCGTTTCTTTCTTCGTTTCTCCGTCTCTTTGTTCGTTTCTCCGTTTCTTTGTTCGTTTCTCCGTTTCTTTCTCCGTTTCTCGGTTTATTCCTTCGTTTCTCCATTTATTTCTCCGATTCCTCGTTTCTTTCTTCGTTTCTCCGTTTCTTTCATCGTTTCTCCGTTTCTTTCTTCGTTTCTCCGTTTCTTTTTTCGTTTCTTCGTTTCTTTGTTCGTTTCTCCGTTTTTTGGTCGTTTCTCCGTGTCTTTGTTCGTTTCTCCGTTTCTTTGTTCGATTCCCCGTTTCTTTGTTCGTTTCTCCGTTTCTTTCTTCGTTTCTCCGTTTATTTCATCGTTTCTCCATTTATTTCTACGTTTCTCCGTTTCTTTCTTGGTTTCTCCGTTTCCTTCATCGTTTCTCCGTTTCTTTGTTCGTTTCTCCGTTTCTTTCTCCGTTTCTCGGTCTATTTCTTCGTTTCTCCGTTTATTTCTTCGTTTTTCCATTTATTTCTCCGTTTCTCCGTTTCTTTCTTCGTTTCTCCGTTTCTTTCTTCGTTTCTCCGTCTCTTCGTTCGTTTCTCCGTTTATTTCTTCGTTTCTCCGTTTCTTTCTTCGTTCCTTCGTTTCCTTGTTCGTTTGTCCGTTTATTTCTTCGTTTCTCCATTTATTTCTCCGTTTCTCCGTTTCTTTCTTCGTTTCTCCGTTTCTTTCTTCGTTTCTCCGTTTCTTTCTTCGTTTCTCCGTTTCTTTCTTCGTTTCTCCATTTCTTTCTTCGTTTCTACGTTTCTTTCTTCGTTCCTCCGTTTCCTTGTTCATTTGTCCGTTTATTTCTTCGTTTCTCCATTTATTTCTCCGTTTCTTTATGCGTTTCTCCGCTTCTTTCTTCGTTTCTCCGTTTCTTTGTTCGTTTCTCCGTTTCTTTCTTCGTTTCTTCGTTTCTTTCTTCGTTACTCCGTTTCTTTCTTCGTTTCTCCGTTTCATTCTTCGTTTCTGCGTTTCTTTGTACGTTTCTATGTTTCTTTCTTCGTTTCTCCGTTTCTTTCTCCGTTTCTCCGTTTATTTCTTCGTTTCTCCGTATCTTTCTTTGTTTTTTCTTTTTTTTCTTCATTTCTCCGTTTCTTTCTTCGTTTCTCCGTTTCTTCCTTCGTTTCATCGTTTCTCCGTTTCTCTGTTTCTCCGTTTCGATTAAATGATTATTATATTTATAATTTCTACTATAAATCATTTGATCTATAGTTAAATTAGACACTAATACTCTAAATATATATTTAATATGTTTTTTAATCTCTTGAGCCTCCAGAAGAATTTTATTTATACTATTTACTATATATAATAACTTACACAGAATCGGAAATAAGTCTAATTATTTATTTATAATAATTATTTTTTTTTTCACTTATCTTAAAAATTGGGATGTACTCTTTAAATGTTCGATTCATTTCTTTAATTTATTCATTAAATTGAATTAATCTCTTCTTTAAAATAACTTTAATAAAATTAATCCCTATAATTATTATAGAACTCATATTAAAATTTAATAATGAAATTTATTTTAATTGCCTAATTAATGTAATTATTGCCCCTATCATTTGCTTAAACAAAAAAATCAATCATAATAATTATAGGATATTCATCTGTTATACAAACATCTATTATAGTTACTTTATTAATAATTAACAAAAATACATTTTTAACATATTTCATTTTATATTCAATAATCTCTTTAATTTTAATTTTTATATTTAAAATAATAAAGATTAACTCTTCTTCCTTATTTAATATATTAACCTCTAATGAAAGAAAAATTATTTTATACTCAATAACTATTATGTACACAAATTTCCCACCTATAGCACTCTTTATACTGAAATAAATCGTCCTAGAAACATTAATAAATTCAAGAATAGAATTTACCGTGGAAGGTTTAATTTTACGTTTATTCGAAAGATGAAACATACAAAAGTTTGTACAAAAGTATTTATTTATTTTATCGCATGGTAGGGAATATCATACAAATGGAAATACTTATCTCTAATGTCGGTAAATTGTACTTGTCGCGCCATCTATTTGTGGAAATTAGAACAATTCCTCGACAAACTTGAGCGTTTCTCCGCCAGGTGTTTTCACCCCTTAAGTGTAGTTTAACCCTTTCTCCAATGGATGGAAACCCATGTAATTACCGCGTTACAGGGATTTGTAATTGCGGGTTCAGAATATATTTGCATACATGCAAAGTATAATTCCGATATGTAGAGAAATATTCATTTATTTTATCCCACGGCTTCTTCGATCGTATTTGTTCGATCTAACGAAATATTTCAAGAAATTGATGGCTTTTTATACCGAAACATTGTCAAAAATTGTTTAATCTACGGTCCAACGACGGTTGTTAATAATTATGATAAATAAATGTCAAGATATTGCGAAGTCTGCGAAGGCGAACGGTTTCAGTGAATGTTTGTTCATTTCAGCGATTGTTATTAACATTTACGCATGTTCCCTATATTGATCGAACAATGTGCATCTTATTTATGTATTGCAATTAATTAAGAAACTTATCGAAATTGATTTTGATCGAGACTCCACGTTAAAACGTGTTTCGTAAAGTTTTAAAGCACGGAAAGTAACAATTGTTCATTAGATACACAAATTTAACATTTGTTTAATTCTTATAACTTACACAATACGCGCAGAAGTGGTATTTTTTACACAAGAGTGCCAAAATTCAATTAATCGCTTTTTTAGATAGAAAAATCACCGCGATAAATACTTGTGAATCGATAATCGATACGTGTAGCCTTGAGAATGTCAGTTGGATCTCAAGGAAAAGTTCCTTCGCGAACAAGGATTATTTCAACGAAATGATATTTTAAGCCATTATTTATACTAGGACATTGTTAATAATTGTCTCATGTACGATCCTACGACGGTTGTTAATAATTATGATAAACAAACATCAAGATATTGCGAAATCTTCGAGGGCGAATGGTTTCGGTGAATGTTTGTTCATTTCAGCGATTGTTATTAACATTTACGCAGGTTCCCTATATTGATCGAACAATGTGCATCTTATTTATGCATTAAAAGTGATTGATTCGCCTCTAGCAATTGATTTTGATCGAACTTCAAAGTAGAGACATGTTTCTTAAAGTATTAAAACATGGAAAGTAATAATTGTCTAAGAGATATATCAATTTAACATTTGATTAATACATGAAGAATCGAAATTATTGGTAAAATAAGTAAATAGAAAATAATTATTATAAATAAATAATTAGATTTATTTCCGATTCTGTGTAAATTATTATATAGAGTAAATAGTATAAATAAAATTCATCTGGAGGCTAAAGAGATTAAAAAATATATTAAATATGTATTTAGAGAATTAGTGTATAATTTATCTATAGCTCAAATGATTTATAATAGAAATTATAACTATTATAATCATTTAATCGAAACGGAGAAACGGAGAAATAAATGGAAAAACGAAGAAATAAACGGAGAATCGAAGAAAGGAGCGGAGAAACGAACAAAGAAACGGAGAAACGAAGAAAGAAACGGAGAAACGAACAAAGAAATGAAGAAACGGAGAAACGAACAAAGAAACGGAGAAACGATGACAGAAACGGAGAAACGAAGAAAGAAACGAAGAAAGAAACGGAGAAGCGAAGAAAGAAACGGAGAAACGGACAAAATAAATGGAGAAACGATAAAATAAACGGAGAAACGAAGAAAGAAACGGAGAAACGGACAAAGAAACGGAGAAACGGAGAAATAAATGGAGAAACGAACAAATAAACGGAGAAACGAAGAAAGAAACGGAGAATCGCAGAAATAAATGGAGAAATGAAGAAATAAACGGAGAAACGAACAAAGAAACGGAGAAACGAACAAAGAAACGGAGAAACGAAGAAAGAAACGGGAAACGAAGAAAGAAACGGGAAAAGAAGAAAGATACGGATAATCGAAGAAAGAAACGAAGAAACGAAGAAAGAAACGGAGAAACGAACAAAGAGGCGAAGAAACGGAGAAACGAACAAAGAAACGGAGAAACGAACAAAGAAACGAAGAAACGGAGAAACGAACAAAGAAACGGAGAAACGAACAAAGAAACGAAGACACGGAGAAATAAATGGAGAAACGAACAAAGAAATGGAGAAACGGAGAAATAAATGGAGAAACGAAGAAATAAATGGAGAATCGAAGAAAGAAATGGAGGAACGACGAAAGAAACGGAGAAACGATGAAAGAAACGGTGAAACAAAGAAAGAAACGAAGAAACGGAGAAACGAAGAAAGAAACGGAGAATCGGAGATATAAATGGAGAAACGAACAAAAAACGGTGAAACGGAGAAACGGAGAAACGGAAAAACCGAGAAACGGAGAAACGGAGAAACCGAGAAACGGAGAAACCGTGAGTCGGAGAAACGGAGAAACCGTGAGTCGGAGAAACGGAGAAACCGAGAAAAGGAGAAACGGAGATACGGAGAAACGGAGAAACCGAGAAACGGAGAAACGGAGAAGCGGAGAAACGGAGAAACGGAGAAACGGAGAAACGGAGAAACGGAGAAACCGTGAAACGGAGAAACCGAGAAACGGAGAAACGGAGAAACCAAGAAACGGAGAAACGGGGAAACCGAGAAACGGAGAAACGGAGAAACGGAGAAATGGAGAAACCGAGAAACGGAGAAACGGAGAAACGGAGAAACGGAGAAACGGAGAAACGGAGAAACGGAGAAACGGAGAAACGGAGAAACGGAGAAACGAAGAAACGGAGAAACGGAGAAACCGAGAAACCGAGAAACGGAGAAACGGAGAAACCGTGAAACGGAGAAACCGTGAAACGGAGAAACCGAGAATCCGAGAAACGGAGAAACCGAGAAACCGAGAAACGGAGAAACGGAGAAACGGAGAAACGGAGAAACGGAGAAACGGAGAAACGGAGAAACGGAGAAACGGAGAAACGGAGAAACGGAGAAACGGAGAAACGGAGAAACGGAGAAACGGAGAAACGGAGAAACGGAGAAACGGAGAAACGGAGAAACGGAGAAACGGAGAAACGGTGAAACGGAGAAACGGAGAAACGGAGAAACGGAGAAACGGAGAAACGGAGAAACGGAGAAACCGAGAAACCGAGAAACGGAGAAACGGAGAAACCGTGAAACGGAGAAACCGAGAAACCGAGAAACGGAGAAACCGAGGATCGGGGAAACCGAGAAACGGAGAAACCGAGAAACGGAGAAACCGGGTAACGGAGAAACGGAGAAACCAAGAAACGGAGAAACCGAGAAACGGAGAAACGGGGAAACCGAGAAACGGAGAAACGGAGAAACCGAGAAACCGAGAAACGGAGAAACGTAGAAACCGAGAAACGGAGAAACGGAGATACCGTGAAACGGAGAAACCGAGAAACGGTGAAACGGAGAAACGGAGAAACGGAGAAACGGAGAAACGGAGAAACGGAGAAACGGAGAAACGGAGAAACGGAGAAACGGAGAAACGGAGAAACGGAGAAACGGAGAAACGGAGAAACGGAGAAACCGAGAAACGGAGAAACGGAGAAACGGAGAAACCGAGATTCGGAGAAACCGAGAAACGGAGAAACGGAGAAACCGAGAAACGGAGAAACCGAGAAACGGAGAAACGGAGAAACCAAGAAACGGAGAAACGGAGAAACCGAGAAACGGAGAAACGGAGAAATGGAGAAACCGAGAAACGGAGAAACGGAAAAACCGAGAAACCGTGAAACGGAGAAACGGAGAAACGTTTCTCCGTTTCTTTGTTCGTTTCTCCATTTCTTTCTTCGTTTCTCCGTTTCTTTGTTCGTTTCTCCGTTTCTTTCTCCGTTTCTCGGTTTATTTCTTCGTTTCTCCATTTATTTCTCCGATTCTCCGTTTCTTTCTCCGTTTCTTTGTTCGTTTCTCCGTTTCTTTGTTCGTTTCTCCGTTTCTTTCTTCGTTTCTTCGTTTCTTTGTTCGTTTCTCCGTTTCTTTCTCCGTTTCTCCGTTTACTTCTTCGTTTCACCATTTATTTCTCCGTTTCTCCGTTTCTTTCTTCGTTTCTCCGTTTCTTTGTACGTTTCTCCGTTTCTTTGTTCGTTTCTCCGTTTCTTTCTTCGTTTCTCCGTTTATTTCTTCGTTTCTCCATTTATTTCTTCGTTTCTCCGTTTCTTTGTTCATTTCTCCGTTTCTTTCTTCGTATCACCGTTTCATTCTTCGTCTCTCCGTTTCTTTCTTCGTTTCCCCGTTTCTTTCTCCGTTTCTCCGTTTCTTTCTTCGTTTCTCCGTTTCCTTGTTCGTTTCTCCGTTTCTTTTTTCGTTTCTCCATTTATTTCTCCGTTTCTCCGTTTCTTTCTTCGTTTCACCGTTTCTTTGTTCGTTTCTCCGTTTCTTTGTTCGTTTCTCCGTTTCTTTCTTCGTTTCTCCTTTTCTTTCTTCGTTTCTCCGTTTCTTTCTTCGTTTCTCGGTTTATTTCTTCGTTTCTCCATTTATTTCTCCGATTCTCCGTTTCTTTCTTCGTTTCTTCGTTTCTTTCTTCGTTACTCCGTTTCTTTCTTCGTTTCTCCATTTATTTCTCCGATTCTCCGTTTCTTTCTTCGTTTCGCCATTTATTTCTCCGTTTCTTCGTTTCTTTCTTCGTTTCTCCGTTTCATTCTTCGTCTCTCCGTTTCTTTCTTCGTTTCTCCGTTTCTTTCTCCGTTTCTCCGTTTCTTTCTTCGTTTCTCCGTTTCCTTGTTCGTTTCTGCGTTTCTTTTTTCGTTTCTCCATTTATTTCTCCGTTTCTCCGTTTCTTTCTTCGTTTCACCGTTTCTTTGTTCGTTTCTCCTTTTCTTTCTTCGTTTCTCCGTTTCTTTGTTCGTTTCTCCGTTTCTTTGTTCGTTTCTTCGTTTCTTTCTCCGTTACTCCGTTTCTTTCTTCGTTTCTCCGTTTCTTTCTTCGTTTCTCCGTTTCCTTCTTCGTTTCTCCGTTTATTTCATCGTTTCTCCATTTATTTCTACGTTTCTCCGTTTCTTTCTTCGTTTCTCCGTTTCTCCGTTTCTTTCTTCGTTTCTCCGTTTCTTTCATCGTTTCTCCGTTTCTTTCTTCGTTTCTTCGTTTCTTTATTCGTTTCTCCGTTTCTTTCTCCGTTTCTCCGTTTACTTCTTCGTTTCACCATTTATTTCTCCGTTTCTCCGTTTCTTTCTTCGTTTCTCCGTTTCTTTGTACGTTTCTCCGTTTCTTTGTTCGTTTCTCCGTTTCTTTCTTCGTTTCTCCGTTTATTTCTTCGTTTCTCCATTTATTTCTACGTTTCTCCGTTTCTTGGTTCATTTCTCCGTTTCTTTCTTCGTATCACCGTTTCATTCTTCGTCTCTCCGTTTCTTTCTTCGTTTCTCCGTTTCTTTCTCCGTTTCTCCGTTTCTTTCTTCGTTTCTCCGTTTCCTTGTTCGTTTCTCCGTTTCTTTTTTCGTTTCTCCATTTATTTCTCCGTTTCTCCGTTTCTTTCTTCGTTTCACCGTTTCTTTGTTCGTTTCTCCGTTTCTTTGTTCGTTTCTCCGTTTCTTTCTTCGTTTCTCCTTTTCTTTCTTCGTTTCTCCGTTTCTTTCTTCGTTTCTCGGTTTATTTCTTCGTTTCTCCATTTATTTCTCCGATTCTCCGTTTCTTTCTTCGTTTCTTCGTTTCTTTCTTCGTTACTCCGTTTCTTTCTTCGTTTCTCCATTTATTTCTCCGATTCTCCGTTTCTTTCTTCGTTTCGCCATTTATTTCTCCGTTTCTTCGTTTCTTTCTTCGTTTCTCCGTTTCATTCTTCGTCTCTCCGTTTCTTTCTTCGTTTCTCCGTTTCTTTCTCCGTTTCTCCGTTTCTTTCTTCGTTTCTCCGTTTCCTTGTTCGTTTCTGCGTTTCTTTTTTCGTTTCTCCATTTATTTCTCCGTTTCTCCGTTTCTTTCTTCGTTTCACCGTTTCTTTGTTCGTTTCTCCTTTTCTTTCTTCGTTTCTCCGTTTCTTTGTTCGTTTCTCCGTTTCTTTGTTCGTTTCTTCGTTTCTTTCTCCGTTACTCCGTTTCTTTCTTCGTTTCTCCGTTTCTTTCTTCGTTTCTCCGTTTCCTTCTTCGTTTCTCCGTTTATTTCATCGTTTCTCCATTTATTTCTACGTTTCTCCGTTTCTTTCTTCGTTTCTCCGTTTCTCCGTTTCTTTCTTCGTTTCTCCGTTTCTTTCATCGTTTCTCCGTTTCTTTCTTCGTTTCTTCGTTTCTTTATTCGTTTCTCCGTTTCTTTCTCCGTTTCTCCGTTTACTTCTTCGTTTCACCATTTATTTCTCCGTTTCTCCGTTTCTTTCTTCGTTTCTCCGTTTCTTTGTACGTTTCTCCGTTTCTTTGTTCGTTTCTCCGTTTCTTTCTTCGTTTCTCCGTTTATTTCTTCGTTTCTCCATTTATTTCTTCGTTTCTCCGTTTCTTTGTTCATTTCTCCGTTTCTTTCTTCGTATCACCGTTTCATTCTTCGTCTCTCCGTTTCTTTCTTCGTTTCTCCGTTTCTTTCTCCGTTTCTCCGTTTCTTTCTTCGTTTCTCCGTTTCCTTGTTCGTTTCTCCGTTTCTTTTTTCGTTTCTCCATTTATTTCTCCGTTTCTCCGTTTCTTTCTTCGTTTCACCGTTTCTTTGTTCGTTTCTCCGTTTCTTTGTTCGTTTCTCCGTTTCTTTCTTCGTTTCTCCTTTTCTTTCTTCGTTTCTCCGTTTCTTTCTTCGTTTCTCGGTTTATTTCTTCGTTTCTCCATTTATTTCTCCGATTCTCCGTTTCTTTCTTCGTTTCTTCGTTTCTTTCTTCGTTACTCCGTTTCTTTCTTCGTTTCTCCATTTATTTCTCCGATTCTCCGTTTCTTTCTTCGTTTCGCCATTTATTTCTCCGTTTCTTCGTTTCTTTCTTCGTTTCTCCGTTTCATTCATCGTCTCTCCGTTTCTTTCTTCGTTTCTCCGTTTCTTTCTCCGTTTCTCCGTTTCTTTCTTCGTTTCTCCGTTTCCTTGTTCGTTTCTGCGTTTCTTTTTTCGTTTCTCCATTTATTTCTCCGTTTCTCCGTTTCTTTCTTCGTTTCACCGTTTCTTTGTTCGTTTCTCCTTTTCTTTCTTCGTTTCTCCGTTTCTTTGTTCGTTTCTCCGTTTCTTTGTTCGTTTCTTCGTTTCTTTCTCCGTTACTCCGTTTCTTTCTTCGTTTCTCCGTTTCTTTCTTCGTTTCTCCGTTTCCTTCTTCGTTTCTCCGTTTATTTCATCGTTTCTCCATTTATTTCTACGTTTCTCCGTTTCTTTCTTCGTTTCTCCGTTTCTCCGTTTCTTTCTTCGTTTCTCCGTTTCTTTCATCGTTTCTCCGTTTCTTTCTTCGTTTCTTCGTTTCTTTATTCGTTTCTCCGTTTCTTTCTCCGTTTCTCCGTTTACTTCTTCGTTTCACCATTTATTTCTCCGTTTCTCCGTTTCTTTCTTCGTTTCTCCGTTTCTTTGTACATTTCTCCGTTTCTTTGTTCGTTTCTCCGTTTCTTTCTTCGTTTCTCCGTTTATTTCTTCGTTTCTCCATTTATTTCTTCGTTTCTCCGTTTCTTTGTTCATTTCTCCGTTTCTTTCTTCGTATCACCGTTTCATTCTTCGTCTCTCCGTTTCTTTCTTCGTTTCTCCGTTTCTTTCTCCGTTTCTCCGTTTCTTTCTTCGTTTCTCCGTTTCCTTGTTCGTTTCTCCGTTTCTTTTTTCGTTTCTCCATTTATTTCTCCGTTTCTCCGTTTCTTTCTTCGTTTCACCGTTTCTTTGTTCGTTTCTCCGTTTCTTTGTTCGTTTCTCCGTTTCTTTCTTCGTTTCTCCTTTTCTTTCTTCGTTTCTCCGTTTCTTTCTTCGTTTCTCGGTTTATTTCTTCGTTTCTCCATTTATTTCTCCGATTCTCCGTTTCTTTCTTCGTTTCTTCGTTTCTTTCTTCGTTACTCCGTTTCTTTCTTCGTTTCACCATTTATTTCTCCGTTTCTCCGTTTCTTTCTTCGTTTCTCCGTTTCTTTGTACGTTTCTCCGTTTCTTTGTTCGTTTCTCCGTTTCTTTCTTCGTTTCTCCGTTTATTTCTTCGTTTCTCCATTTATTTCTTCGTTTCTCCGTTTCTTTGTTCATTTCTCCGTTTCTTTCTTCGTATCACCGTTTCATTCTTCGTCTCTCCGTTTCTTTCTTCGTTTCTCCGTTTCTTTCTCCGTTTCTCCGTTTCTTTCTTCGTTTCTCCGTTTCCTTGTTCGTTTCTCCGTTTCTTTTTTCGTTTCTCCATTTATTTCTCCGTTTCTCCGTTTCTTTCTTCGTTTCACCGTTTCTTTGTTCGTTTCTCCGTTTCTTTGTTCGTTTCTCCGTTTCTTTCTTCGTTTCTCCTTTTCTTTCTTCGTTTCTCCGTTTCTTTCTTCGTTTCTCGGTTTATTTCTTCGTTTCTCCATTTATTTCTCCGATTCTCCGTTTCTTTCTTCGTTTCTTCGTTTCTTTCTTCGTTACTCCGTTTCTTTCTTCGTTTCTCCATTTATTTCTCCGATTCTCCGTTTCTTTCTTCGTTTCGCCATTTATTTCTCCGTTTCTTCGTTTCTTTCTTCGTTTCTCCGTTTCATTCTTCGTCTCTCCGTTTCTTTCTTCGTTTCTCCGTTTCTTTCTCCGTTTCTCCGTTTCTTTCTTCGTTTCTCCGTTTCCTTGTTCGTTTCTGCGTTTCTTTTTTCGTTTCTCCATTTATTTCTCCGTTTCTCCGTTTCTTTCTTCGTTTCACCGTTTCTTTGTTCGTTTCTCCTTTTCTTTCTTCGTTTCTCCGTTTCTTTGTTCGTTTCTCCGTTTCTTTGTTCGTTTCTTCGTTTCTTTCTCCGTTACTCCGTTTCTTTCTTCGTTTCTCCGTTTCTTTCTTCGTTTCTCCGTTTCCTTCTTCGTTTCTCCGTTTATTTCATCGTTTCTCCATTTATTTCTACGTTTCTCCGTTTCTTTCTTCGTTTCTCCGTTTCTCCGTTTCTTTCTTCGTTTCTCCGTTTCTTTCATCGTTTCTCCGTTTCTTTCTTCGTTTCTTCGTTTCTTTATTCGTTTCTCCGTTTCTTTCTCCGTTTCTCCGTTTACTTCTTCGTTTCACCATTTATTTCTCCGTTTCTCCGTTTCTTTCTTCGTTTCTCCGTTTCTTTGTACGTTTCTCCGTTTCTTTGTTCGTTTCTCCGTTTCTTTCTTCGTTTCTCCGTTTATTTCTTCGTTTCTCCATTTATTTCTTCGTTTCTCCGTTTCTTTGTTCATTTCTCCGTTTCTTTCTTCGTATCACCGTTTCATTCTTCGTCTCTCTGTTTCTTTCTTCGTTTCTCCGTTTCTTTCTCCGTTTCTCCGTTTCTTTCTTCGTTTCTCCGTTTCCTTGTTCGTTTCTCCGTTTCTTTTTTCGTTTCTCCATTTATTTCTCCGATTCTCCGTTTCTTTCTTCGTTTCACCGTTTCTTTGTTCGTTTCTCCGTTTCTTTGTTCGTTTCTCCGTTTCTTTCTTCGTTTCTCCTTTTCTTTCTTCGTTTCTCCGTTTCTTTCTTCGTTTCTCGGTTTATTTCTTCGTTTCTCCATTTATTTCTCCGATTCTCCGTTTCTTTCTTCGTTTCTTCGTTTCTTTCTTCGTTACTCCGTTTCTTTCTTCGTTTCTCCATTTATTTCTCCGATTCTCCGTTTCTTTCTTCGTTTCGCCATTTATTTCTCCGTTTCTTCGTTTCTTTCTTCGTTTCTCCGTTTCATTCTTCGTCTCTCCGTTTCTTTCTTCGTTTCTCCGTTTCTTTCTCCGTTTCTCCGTTTCTTTCTTCGTTTCTCCGTTTCCTTGTTCGTTTCTGCGTTTCTTTTTTCGTTTCTCCATTTATTTCTCCGTTTCTCCGTTTCTTTCTTCGTTTCACCGTTTCTTTGTTCGTTTCTCCTTTTCTTTCTTCGTTTCTCCGTTTCTTTGTTCGTTTCTCCGTTTCTTTGTTCGTTTCTTCGTTTCTTTCTCCGTTACTCCGTTTCTTTCTTCGTTTCTCCGTTTCTTTCTTCGTTTCTCCGTTTCCTTCTTCGTTTCTCCGTTTATTTCATCGTTTCTCCATTTATTTCTACGTTTCTCCGTTTCTTTCTTCGTTTCTCCGTTTCTCTGTTTCTTTCTTCGTTTCTCCGTTTCTTTCATCGTTTCTCCGTTTCTTTCTTCGTTTCTCCGATTCTTTCTCCGTTTCTCGGCCTATTTCTTCGTTTCTCCATTTATTTCTCCGATTCTCCGTTTCTTTTTTCGTTTCTCCGTTTCTTTGTTCGTTTCTTCGTTTCTTTCTCCCTTACTCCGTTTCTTTCTTCGTATCTCCGTTTCTTTCTTCGTTTCTCTGTTTCCTTCTTCGTTTCTCCGTTTATTTCATCGTTTCTCCATTTATTTCTACGTTTCTCCGTTTCTTTCTTCGTTTCTCCGTTTCTCCGTTTCTTTCTCCGTTTCTTCGTTTCTTTGTTCGTTTCTCCGTTTCTTTGTTCGTTTCTCTGTTTCTTTCTTCGTTTCTCCGTTTCTTTCTCTGTTTCTCGGTTTATTTCTTCGTTTCTCCGTTTCTTTCTTCGTTTCTTCGTTTCTTTCTTCATCTCTCCGTTTCTTTCTTCGTTTCTCCGTTTCTTCCTTCGTTTCATCGTTTCTCCGTTTCTCCGTTTCTCCGTTTCGATTAAATGATTATAATATTTATAATTTCTATTATAAATCATTTGATCTATAGTTAAATTAGACACTAATACTCTAAATACATATTTAATATATTTTTTAATCTCTTTAGCCTCCAGAAGAGTTTTATTTATACCATTTACTATATATAATAATTTACACAGAATCGGAAATAAATCTAATTATTTATTTATAATAATTATTTTTTTTTCACTTATCATAATAATTGGCATGTACTCTTTAAATGTTCGATTCATTTCTTTAATTTATTCATTAAATTGAATTAATCTATTCTTTATAATAACTTCAATAAAATTAATCCCTATAATTATTATAGAACTCGTATTAAAATTTAATAATGAAATTTATTTTATTTGCCTAATTAATGTAATTATTGCCCCTATCATTTGCTTAAACAAAAAAATCAATCATAATAATTATAGGATATTCATCTGTTATACAAACATCTATTATAGTTATTTTATTAATAATTAAAAAAAATACATTTTTAACATATTTCATTTTATATTCAATAATTTCTTTAATTTTAATTTTTATATTTAAAATGATAAAGATTAACTCTTCTTCCTTATTTAATATATTAACCTCTAATAAAAGAAAAATTATTTTATACTCAATAATTATTATGTACACAAATTTCCCACCTATAGCACTCTTTATACTGAAATAAATCGTCCTAGAAACATTTATAAATTCAAGAATAAAATTTACCGTGGAAGGTTTAATTTTACTTTTATTCGAAAGATGAAACATACAAAAGTTTGTACAAAATATTTATTTATTTTATCGCACGGTAGGGAATATCATACAAATGGAAATACTTATCTCAAATGTCGGTAAATTGTACTTGCCGCGCCATCTATTTGTGGAAATTAGAACAATTCCTCGACAAACTTGAGCGTTTCTCCGCCAGGTGTTTTCTCCCCTTAAGTGTAGTTTAACCCTTCCTCCAATAGATGGCAACCCATGTAATTACCACGTTACAGGGATTTGTAATTGCGGGTTCAGAATATATTTGCATACATACAAGCTATAATTCCGATATGTAGAGAAATATTCATTTATTTTATCCCACGGCTTCTTCGATCGTATTTGTTCGATCTAACCAAATATTTCAAGAAATTGATGGCTTTTTATACCGAAACATTGTCAAAAATTGTTTAATCTACGGTCCAACGACGGTTGTTAATAATTATGATAAATAAATCTCAAGATATTGAGAAGTCTGCGAAGGCGAACGGTTTCAGTGAATGTTTGTTCATTTCAGCGATTGTTATTAACATTTACGCGTGTTCCCTATATTGATCGAACAATGTGCATCTTATTTATGTATTGCAATTAATTAAGAAACTTATCGAAATTGATTTTGGTCGAGACTCCACGTTAAAACGTGTTTCGTAAAGTTTTAATGCACGGAAAGTAACAATTGTTCATTAGATACAATAATTTAACATTTGTTTAATTCTGATAATTTACACAATACGCGTAGAAGTGGTATTTTTTCACAAAAGTACAAAAATTCAATTAATCGCTTTTTTAGATAGAAAAATCACCGCGATAAATACTTGCGAATCGATAATCGATACGTGTAGCCTTGAGAATGTCAGTTGGATCTCAAGGAAAAATTCCTTGGCGAACAAGGAATATTTCAACGAAATGATATTTTAAGCCATTATTTATACTAGGACATTGTTAATAATTGTCTAATGTATGATCCTACGACGGTTGTTAATAATTACGATAAACAAACGTCAAGATATTGCGAAATCTTCGAGGGCGAATGGTTTCGGTGAATGTTTGTTCATTTCAGCGATTGTTATTAACATTTACGCAGGTTCCCTATATTGTTCGAACAATGTGCATCTTATTTATGCATTAAAAATGATTGATTCGCCTCTAGCAATTGATTTTGATCGAACTTCAAAGTAAAGACATGTTTCTTAATGTATTAAAACATGGAAAGTAATAATTGTCTATGAGATATATCAATTTAACATTTGATTAATACATGAAGAATCGAAATTTTTGGTAAAATAAGTGAATAAAAAATAATTATTATAAATAAATAATTAGATTTATTTCCGATTCTGTGTAAATTATTATACACAGTAAAAAGTATAAATAAAATTCTTCTGGAGGCTAAAGAGATTAAAAAATATATTAAATATGTATTTAGAGTATTAGTGTATAATTTAACTACAGCTCAAATGATTTATAATAGAAATTATAACTATTATAATCATTTAATCGAAACGGAGAAACGGAGAAACGGAGAAACGGAGAAACGGAGAAACGAAGAAACGAAGGAAGAAACGGAGAAACGAAGAAACATACGGAGAAACGAAGAAAGAAACGGAGAAACGAAGAAAGAAACGGAGAAACGGAGAAATGAATGGAAAAACGAAGAAATAAACGGAGAAATGAAGGAGGGAGCGTAGAAACGAACAAAGAAGCGGAGAAACGAGCAAAGAAACGGGGAAACGGAGAAATAAATGGAGAGACGAAGAAACAAACAGAGAAACGAACAAAGAAACGGACAAACGAACAAAGAAACGGACAAACGAACAAAGAAATAGAGACGAACAAAGAAACGGAGAGTCGAACAAAGAAACGGAGAAACGAACAAAGAAACGGAGAAACGAAGAAAGAAACGGGAAACGAAGAAAGACACGGAGAAACGAAGAAAGAAACGGAGAAATGAAGAAAGAGACGGTGAAACGAACAAAGAAACGAAGAAACAGAGAAACGAACAAAGAAAGGGAGAAACGAACAAAGAAACGGAGAAACGAACAAAGAAACGGAGAAACGGAGAAATAAATGGAGAAACGAAGAAATAAACGGAGAAACGAACAAAGAAACGGAGAAACGAACAAAGAAACGGAGAAACGAACAAAGAAACGGAGAAACGAACAAAGAAACGGAGAAACGAACAAAGAAACGGAGAAACGAACAAAGAAACGGAGAAACGATGAAAGAAACGGAGAAACGAAGAAAGAAACGAAGAAACGAAGAAAGAAACGGAGAAACGAACAAAGAAACGGAGAAACAAAGAAAGAAACGAAGGAACGAAGAAAGAAACGGAGAAACGAAGAAAGAAACGGAGAATCGGAGAAATAAATGGAGAAACGAACAAAAAACGGTGAAACGGAAAAACCAAGAAACGGAGAAAAGGAGAAACCGAGAAACGGAGAAACTGAGAGACGGAGAAACGGAGAAACCGAGAAACGGAGAAACGGAGAAACGGAGAAACAGAGAAACGGAGTAACGGAGAAACGGAGAAACGGAGAAACGGAGAAACGGAGAAACGGAGAAACGGAGAAACGGAGAAACGGAGAAACGGAGAAACGGAGAAACGGAGAAACGGAGAAACGGAGAAACGGAGAAACGGAGAAACGGAGAAACGGAGAAACGGAGAAACGGAGAAACGGAGAAACGGAGAAACGGAGAAACGGAGAAACGGAGAAACGGAGAAACGGAGAAACGGAGAAACGGAGAAACGGAGAAACGGAGAAACGGAGAAACGGAGAAACGGAGAAACGGAGAAACGGAGAAACGGAGAAACGGAGAAACGGAGAAACGGAGAAACGGAGAAACGGAGAAACGGAGAAACGGAGAAACGGAGAAACGGAGAAACGGAGAAACGGAGAAACGGAGAAACGGAGAAACGGAGAAACGGAGAAACGGAGAAACGGAGAAACGGAGAAACGGAGAAACGGAGAAACGGAGAAACGGAGAAACGGAGAAACGGAGAAACGGAGAAACGGAGAAACGGAGAAACGGAGAAACGGAGAAACGGAGAAACGGAGAAACGGAGAAACGGAGAAACGGAGAAACGGAGAAACGGAGAAACGGAGAAACGGAGAAACGGAGAAACGGAGAAACGGAGAAACGGAGAAACGGAGAAACGGAGAAACGGAGAAACGGAGAAACGGAGAAACGGAGAAACGGAGAAACAGAGAAACAGAGAAACCCAGAACCGGAGAAACCCAGAAACGGAGAAACGGAGAAACGGTGAAGCGGGGAAACGGAGAAACGGAGAAACGGAGAAACGGAGAAACGGAGAAACGGAGAAACGGAGAAACCGAGAAACGGAGAAACGGAGAAACCGTGAAACGGAGAAACCGAGAAACGGAGAAACGGAGAAACGGAGAAACGGAGAAACGGAGAAACCGAGAAACGGAGAAACAGAGAAACCCAGAAACGGAGAAACGGAGAAACCGAGAAACGGAGAAACCGAGAATCGGAGAAACCGAGAAACGGAGAAACGGAGAAACCGAGAAACGGAGAAACCGAGAAACGGAGAAACGGAGAAACCGAAAAACGGAGAAACCGAGAAACGGAGAAACCGAGAATCGGAGAAACCGAGAAACGGAGAAACGGAGAAACCGAGAAACGGAGAAACCGAGAAACGGAGAAACGGAGAAACCGAAAAACGGAGAAACCGAGAAACGGAGAAAAGGGGAAACCGAGAAACGGAGAAACGGAGAAACGGAGAATCCGAGAAACGGAGAAACGGAGAAACGGAGAAACGGAGAAACGGAGAAACGTTTCTCCGTTTCTTTCTTCGTTTCTCCATTTATTTCTCCGTTTCTTTCTTCGTTTCTCCGTTTCTTTGTTCGTTTCTCCGTTTCTTTGTTCGATTCTCCGTTTCTTTGTTCGTTTCTCCGTTTCTTTCTTCGTATTTCCGTTTCTTTCTTCGATTCTCCGTTTCTTTCTTCGTTTCTCCGTTTCTTTCTTCGTTTCTCCGTTTCGTTCTTCGTTTCTCCGTTTCTTTGTTCGTTTCTCCGTTTATTTCTTCGTTTCTCCATTTACTTCTCCATTTCTCCGTTTCTTTCTTTCTTTCTCCGTTTCTTTCTTCGTTTCTCCATTTATTTCTCCGTTTCTTTCTTCGTTTCTCCGTTTCTTTGTTCGTTTCTCCGTTTCTTTGTTCGATTCTCCGTTTCTTTCTTCCTTTCTCCGTTTCTTTCTTCGTTTCTCCATTTATTTCTCCGTTTCTCCGTTTCTTTGTTCGTTTCTCCGTTTCTTTGTTCGATTCTCCGTTTCTTTGTTCGTTTCTCCGTTTCTTTCCTCGTTTCTCCGTTTATTTCATCGTTTCTCCATTTATTTCTACGTTTCTCCGTTTCTTTCTTCGTTTCTCAGTTTCTTTCTTCGTTTCTCCGTTTCTTTCTTCGTTTCTCCGTTTCCTTCATCGTTTCTCCGTTTCTTTGTTCGTTTCTCCGTTTCTTTCTCCGTTTCTCGGTCTATTTCTTCTTCTCTCCATTTATTTCTCCGATTCTCCGTTCCTTTCTTCGTTTCTTCGTTTCTTTCTTCGATTCTCCGTTTCTTTCTTCGTTTCTCCGTTTCTTTCTTCGTTTCTCCGTTTCGTTCTTCGTTTCTCCGTTTCTTTGTTCGTTTTTCCGTTTATTTCTTCGTTTCTCCATTTATTTCTCCATTTCTCCGTTTCTTTCTTTCTTTCTCCGTTTCTTTCTTCGTTTCTCCATTTATTTCTCCGTTTCTTTCTTCGTTTCTCCGTTTCTTTGTTCGTTTCTCCGTTTCTTTGTTCGATTCTCCGTTTCTTTCTTCCTTTCTCCGTTTCTTTCTTCGTTTCTCCATTTATTTCTCCGTTTCTCCGTTTCTTTGTTCGTTTCTCCGTTTCTTTGTTCGATTCTCCGTTTCTTTGTTCGTTTCTCCGTTTCTTTCCTCGTTTCTCCGTTTATTTCATCGTTTCTCCATTTATTTCTACGTTTCTCCGTTTCTTTCTTCGTTTCTCAGTTTCTTTCTTCGTTTCTCCGTTTCTTTCTTCGTTTCTCCGTTTCCTTCATCGTTTCTCCGTTTCTTTGTTCGTTTCTCCGTTTCTTTCTCCGTTTCTCGGTCTATTTCTTCGTTTCTCCATTTATTTCTCCGATTCTCCGTTCCTTTCTTCGTTTCTTCGTTTCTTTCTTCGTTACTCCGTCTCTTTCTTCGTTTCTCCGATTATTTCTTCGTTTCTCCATTTATTTCTCCGTTTCTCCGTTTCTGTATTCGTTTCTCCGTTTCTTTGTTCGTTTCTCCGTTTCCTTCTCCGTTTCTCGGTTTATTCCTTCGTTTCTCCATTTATTTCTCCGATTCTCCGTTTCTTTGTTCGTTTCTTCGTTTCTCTCTTCGTTTCTCCGTTTCTTTGTTCGTTTCTCCGTTTCTTTCTTCGTTTCTCCGTTTCTTTCTTCGTTTCTCCATTTATTTCTCCGTTTCTTTCTTCGTTTCTCCGTTTCTTTGTTCGTTTCTCCGTTTCTTTGTTCGATTCTCCGTTTCTTTCTTCCTTTCTCCGTTTCTTTCTTCGTTTCTCCATTTATTTCTCCGTTTCTCCGTTTCTTTGTTCGTTTCTCCGTTTCTTTGTTCGATTCTCCGTTTCTTTGTTCGTTTCTCCGTTTCTTTCCTCGTTTATCCGTTTATTTCATCGTTTCTCCATTTATTTCTACGTTTCTCCGTTTCTTTCTTCGTTTCTCAGTTTCTTTCTTCGTTTCTCCGTTTCTTTCTTCGTTTCTCCGTTTCCTTCATCGTTTCTCCGTTTCTTTGTTCGTTTCTCCGTTTCTTTCTCCGTTTCTCGGTCTATTTCTTCGTTAATCCATTTATTTCTCCGATTCTCCGTTCCTTTCTTCGTTTCTTCGTTTCTTTCTTCGATTCTCCGTTTCTTTCTTCGTTTCTCCGTTTCTTTCTTCGTTTCTCCGTTTCGTTCTTCGTTTCTCCGTTTCTTTGTTCGTTTCTCCGTTTATTTCTTCGTTTCTCCATTTATTTCTCCATTTCTCCGTTTCTTTCTTTCTTTCTCCGTTTCTTTCTTCGTTTCTCCATTTATTTCTCCGTTTCTTTCTTCGTTTCTCCGTTTCTTTGTTCGTTTCTCCGTTTCTTTGTTCGATTCTCCGTTTCTTTCTTCCTTTCTCCGTTTCTTTCTTCGTTTCTCCATTTATTTCTCCGTTTCTCCGTTTCTTTGTTCGTTTCTCCGTTTCTTTGTTCGATTCTCCGTTTCTTTGTTCGTTTCTCCGTTTCTTTCCTCGTTTCTCCGTTTATTTCATCGTTTCTCCATTTATTTCTACGTTTCTCCGTTTCTTTCTTCGTTTCTCAGTTTCTTTCTTCGTTTCTCCGTTTCTTTCTTCGTTTCTCCGTTTCCTTCATCGTTTCTCCGTTTCTTTGTTCGTTTCTCCGTTTCTTTCTCCGTTTCTCGGTCTATTTCTTCGTTTCTCCATTTATTTCTCCGATTCTCCGTTCCTTTCTTCGTTTCTTCGTTTCTTTCTTCGTTACTCCGTCTCTTTCTTCGTTTCTCCGATTATTTCTTCGTTTCTCCATTTATTTCTCCGTTTCTCCGTTTCTGTATTCGTTTCTCCGTTTCTTTGTTCGTTTCTCCGTTTCTTTCTCCGTTTCTCGGTTTATTCCTTCGTTTCTCCATTTATTTCTCCGATTCTCCGTTTCTTTGTTCGTTTCTTCGTTCCTCTCTTCGTTTCTCCGTTTCTTTGTTCGTTTCTCCGTTTCTTTCTTCGTTTCTCCGTTTCTTTGTTCGTTTCTCCGTTTCTTTCTCCGTTTCTAGGTTTATTCCTTCGTTTCTCCATTTATTTCTCCGATTCTCCGTCTCTTTCTTCGTTTCTCCGATTATTTCTTCGTTTCTCCATTTATTTCTCCGTTTCTCCGTTTCTGTATTCGTTTCTCCGTTTCTTTGTTGGTTTCTCCGTTTCTTTCTCCGTTTCTCGGTTTATTCCTTCGTTTCTCCATATATTTCTCCGATTCCCCGTTTCTTTGTTCGTTTCTTCGTTTCTCTCTTAGTTTCTCCGTTTCTTTGTTCGTTTCTCCGTTTCTTTCTTCGTTTCTCCGTTTCTTTGTTCGTTTCTCCGTTTCTTTGTTCGTTTCTCCGTTTCTTTCGTTGTTTCTCCGTTTCTTTCTTCATTTCTCCGTTTATTTCTTCGTTTCTCCGTTTCATTATTCGTTTCTGCGTTTCTTTGTTCGTTTCTCCGTTTCTTTGTTCGTTTCTCCGTTTCTTTGTTCGTTTCTCCGTTTCTTTGTTCGTTTCTCCGTTTATTTCTTCATTTCTCCGTTTCTTTCTTCGTTTCTTCGTTTCTTTCTTCATTTCTCCGTTTCTTTCTTCGTTTCTCCGCTTCTTCCTTCGTTTCATCGTTTCTCCGTTTCTCTGTTTCTCCGTTTCGATTAAATGATTATAATATTTATAATTTCTATTATAAATCATTTGATCTATAGTTAAATTAGACACTAATACTCAATAATTCCTTTAATTTTAATTTTTATATTTAAAATAATAAAGATTAACTCTTCTTCCTTATTTAATATATTAACCTCTAGTAAAAGAAAAAGTATTTTACACTCAATAATTATTATGTACACAAATTTCCCACCTATAGCACTTTTTATACTGAAATAAATCGTCTTAGAAACATTAATAAATTCAAGAATAAAATTTCACGTGGAAGGTTTAATTTTACATTGATTCGAAAGATGAAACATACAAAAGTTTGTACAAAAGTATTTATTTATTTTATCGCACGGTACGGAATATCATACAAATGGAAATACTTATCTCTAATGTGGGTAAATT
Organism: Ptiloglossa arizonensis; assembly: GCF_051014685.1. NCBI lineage: Eukaryota > Metazoa > Arthropoda > Insecta > Hymenoptera > Colletidae > Ptiloglossa > Ptiloglossa arizonensis. The sequence continues at coordinate 384,954 of NW_027478813.1, read as the reverse complement.
GTACTTGTCGCGCCATCTATTTGTAGAAATTAGAACAATTCCTCGACAAACTTGAGCATTCCTCCGCCAGGTGTTTTCACCCCTTAAGTGTAGTTTAACCCTTTCTCCAATAGATGGCAACCCATGTAATTACCACGTTACAGGGATTTGTAATTGCGGGTTCAGAATATATTTGCACACATACAAACTATAATTCCGCTATATAGAGAAATATTCATTTATTTTATCCCACGGCTTCTTCGATCGTATTTGTTCGATCTAACCAAATATTTCAAGAAATTGATGTCTTTATAGCCATTATTTATACCGGAACATTATGAAAAATTGTTTAATCTACGGTCCAACGACGGTTGTTAATTATTATGATAAATAAACGTCAAGATATTGCGAAATCTGCGAAGGCGAACGGTTTCGGTGAATGTTTATTCATTTCCGCTAGTTTTACTAACATTCATGCATGTTCCCAATATTAATCGAACAATGTTCATCTTATTGATGCATTACAAATGATTAAGAACTTATAGAAATTAATTTTGATCGAGCTTCGAAGTAAAGAGATGATTCTTAAAGTTTTAAAATAAAAAGTGAAGTAATTTATTACTATAATTTGATTTAAAAAATCAATTCTTTTGTCAGACATCTAATGATTTGATTTAATTAAATATTATATGAGTAGGTTAAAATTTAATTTTGGTTGTTAATTCAATTAATAAAGTTTGAATAATTAGTTCTTTCCACAACAATTGGCATAAATCTGTGATTAGCTCCGCAGATTTCAGAACATTGTCCGAAAAATACTCCAGGTCGATTAGTAATTAAATTTATTTGGTTAATTCGCCCTGGTACTGAGTCTATTTTTAAGCCTAAAGACGGAACAGTTCAAGAGTGAATTACGTCGTTTGATGTTGTTTATATTCGAATTAGTGTATTAGATGGAATAATTATTCGATTATCTGCGTCTAGGAGACGAAAAATGTAAATATTATTTAAATCTTTATCTATATAGGAGTCAAAATTTAAATTATTAAATTCTGGGTATTCATAGGATCAATATCATTGGTGCCCAATTGATTTGATTGTTAAGTATACGGGTATTCATAGTTCATCAATAAAATATAGGGTTTTTAAAGAAGGAAGTGCAATTACTCCTAAAATTATTATTGGGAGTAAAGTTCATACAATTTCAATATGATGATTTTTAAGTAAAAATCGATTGATAAATTTATTAGTAAAAATATCTAATATAATTATTAGAGTTAATGAAGAGATTATAATTATTATAATTATTGTGAAGTTGTGAAAAAGATTTAAATTATCGGCATATGGCGAATTGGGGTCTTGGAAATTAATTATTTTTCAATGGGACATTTTTAATAAAAATATTAAATTTTATAAATGAATCTTAAATTCATGCACTAATCTGCCATATTTAGATTTGTTTTTAATAATTAGAGGAATAGAGAGGAATGAGTGGTCTTTTGAGGAAAAGTTTTGGGATCATTCTAGTGATGATTGATTAAATTTAAATATAGCTAGACGTTTAGTTATAAATCTCTCCAATATAATAAACAAGAGTAAAATTATTCTTTTGAATGTAATTATTGAGCCAATAGATGATAATAAATTTTCACAGTAGTAGGAATCCGGGTAATCTGAATAACGTCGAGGTATTCCTATCATTCCTAAAAAATGCTGAAGGAAAGAAGTTATATTTACCCCAATAAATATTATATAAAATTGAGTTTTAAGATAAAATTGATTTAGGGTAAATCCTGTGAATAAAGGGAATCAATGAATTAATGAAGCAATAATAGAAAATACTGCTCCTATTGACAGTACATAGTGGAAATGAGAGACAACATAGTATGTATCATGTAGTATAATATCAATAGATGAGTTTGATAATATAATTCCTGTTAATCCTCCTATTGTAAATAAAAAAATAAAGCCAAATTATCAAAAAATAGAAGGATTAATAATAAGTTTTGACCCGTAGTACGTAGCTAGTCATCTAAATACTTTGATTTCTGTGGGAATTGAAATGATTATAGTTGCCGAAGTGAAATAAGCTCGTGTGTCTACATCTAAGCCTACTGTGAATATGTGATGTGCTCACACAATAAATCCTAGAAATCCAATTCCGAGTATTGCATAAACTATCCCTAGGTTCCCAAAAGTTTCCTTTTTCCCTCTTTCATTGAAAATGATATGAGAGATTAATCCAAACCCGGGTAAAATTAAAATATAGACTTCAGGATGCTCAAAAAATCAAAATAAATGTTGAAATAAAATTGGGTCCCCTCCCCCAGTAGGATCAAAGAAGGAAGTATTTAAATTTCGGTCTGTTAATAACATAGTAATAGCTCCGGCTAATACAGGTAGTGAGAGAAGAAGCAAAATTGTAGTAATTAATACTGACCAAGCAAATAAGGATATTTGATCGAATTTTAAAGCATTATTTTTTATTTTAAGAATTGTAACAATAAAATTAACTGATCCTATAATTGAAGAGATACCTGCAATATGCAAAGAAAAAATTGTTAAGTCTATAGATGAAGATGGGTGATAAAGATTTGATGACAAAGGAGGGTAGATTGTTCATCCAGTTCCCGAGCCTGGGAATAATAGTGTTGTAAGAATTCAAAGTAATAATGAAGGGGGGATTAGTCACAATCTTATATTATTTATTCGGGGAAATGCTGTGTCAGGGGATCCAATTATTAAGGGAATTATTCAGTTTCCGAATCCTCCGATTATAAATGGTAAAACTATACAAAAAATTATTACAAAAGCATGTGATGTTACAATTGAGTTATAAATTTGGTCGATATTAATTCAAGTTCCTGGCCTATTTAATTCTATTCGAATTAGTATCCTTAAAGAAGAACCAATTATACCAGATCATATAGCTGATATGAAATATAATATCCCAATATTTTTGTGATTTGTTGAATACATATATTAATTATGTTAAAAATTAATATAACCAGTATATCATAAATATAAATATAAATATTAAAAAAGTTATAAATAGATAATAGTTTAGAAAATTAAGGTTAATTTAGTTATATATTTTTTATTTAATTGAAGGGAAAAAATATAAGAAGGATATATTTAAATAATTTCATGATATAATTAATCTTATAAAAAGATATACAATTATTAAAAGTATAAATTTTATTCTTGAATTTATTAATGTTTCTAGGACGATTCATTTCAGTATAAAGAGTGCTATAGGTGGGAAATTTGTGTACATAATAATTATTGAGTATAAAATAATTTTTCTTTTATTAGAGGTTAATATATTAAATAAGGAAGAAGAATTAATCTTTATTATTTTAAATATAAAAATTAAAATTGAAGAAATTATTGAATATAAAATGAAATATGTTAAAAATGTATTTTTTTTAATTATTAATAAAATAACTATAATAGATGTTTGTATAACAGATGAATATCCTATAATTATTTTGATTGATTTTTTATTTAAGCAAATGATAGGGGCAATAATTACATTAATTAGGCAAATAAAATAAATTTCATTATTAAATTTTAATACGACTTCTATAATAATTATAAGGATTAATTTTATTAAAGTTATTATAAAGAATAGATTAATTCAATTTAATGAATAAATTAAAGAAACGAATCGAACATTTAAAGGGTACATCCCAATTTTTAAAATAAATGAATAAAAAATAATTTTTATAAATAAATAATTAGATTTATTTCCGATTGTGTGTAAATTATTATATACAGTAAATATGATAAATAAAATTCTTCTGGAGGCTAAAGAGATTAAAAAATATATTAAACATGTATTTAGAGTATTAGTGTATAATTTAATTATAGCTCAAATGATTTATAATAGAAATTATAACTATTATAATCATTTAATCGAAACAGAGAAACGGAGAAACGGAGAAACGAAGAAACGAAGGAAGAAAAGGAGAAACGAAGAGAGAAACGGAGAAACGAAGAAAGAAACGGAGAAACGAAGAAAGAAACGGAGAAACGAAGAAATAAATGGAGAAACGAAGAAATAAACGGAGAAACGAAGAAAGAAACGGAGAAACTAAGAAAGAAACGGAGAAACGAAGAAATAAATGGAGAAACGAAGAAGCAAACGGAGAAACGAAGAAGGAAACGGAGAAACGAAGAAAGAAACGGAGAAACGGAGAAAGAAACGAAGAAACGAAGAAAGAGACGGAGAAACGAACAAAGAAACGGAGAAACGAACAAAGAAACGGAGAAACGGAGAAATAAATGGAGAAACGAAGAAATAAATGGAGAAACGAAGAAATAAACGGAGAAACGAAGAAATAAATGGAGAAACAAGAAAACAAACGGAGAAACGAAGAAAGAAACGGTGAAACGAACAAAGAAACGGAGGAACGAACAAAGAAACGGAGAAACGAACAAAGAAACGGAGAAACGAACAAAGAAACGGAGAAACGAACAAAGAAACGGAGAAACGAACAAAGAAACGAAGAAACGAACAAAGAAACGGAGAAACGAACAAAGAAATCCAGAAACGAACAAAGAAACGGAGAATCGAACAAAGAAACGGAGAAACGAACAATGAAACGGAGAAACGACCAAAAAACGGAGAAACGAACAAACAAACGGAGAAACGAAGAAAGAAACGGAGAAACGGAGAAGTAAATGGAGAAACGAAGAAATAAACGGAGAAACGAAGAAAGGAACGGAGAAACGAACAATGAAACGGAGAAACGGAGAAACGGACAAAGAAACGGAGAAACGGAGAAATAAATGGAAAAACGAACAAGTAAACGGAGAATCGAAGAAAAAAACGGAGAATCGGGAAATAAATGGAGAAACGAACAAAAAACGGTGAAACGGAGAAACGGAGAAACCGAGAAACGGAGAAACCGAGAAACGGAGAAACGGGGAAACCGAGAAACGGAGAAACGGAGAAACGGAGAAACCAAGGAACGGAGAAACGGAGAAACCGAGAAACGGAGAAACGGAGAAACGGAGAAACGTTTCTCCGTTTCTTTGTTCGTTTCTCCGTTTCTTTGTCCGTTCGTTTCTCTGTTTTTTTCTTTGTTTCTCCGTTTCTTTTTTCATTTCTCCGTTTCTTTCTTCGTTTCACCGTTTCATTCTTCGTTTCTGCGTTTCTTTGTTCGTTTCTCCGTTTATATCTTCGTTTCTCCATATATTTCTCCGTTTCTTTCTTCGTTTCTCCGTTTCCTTGTTCGTTTCTCCGTTTCTTTTTTCGTTTCTTCGTTTCTCTGTTCGTTTCTCCGTTTCTTTCTTCGTTTCTCCATTTCTTTCTTCGTTTCTCCGTTTATTTGTTCGTTTCTCCATTTATTTCTCTGTTTCTCCGTTTCTTTGTCCGTTTCTCCGTTTCTCCGTTTCTTTGTTCGTTTCTCCGTTTCTTTGTTCGTTTCTCCGTTTCTTTGTTCGATTCTCCGTTTCTTTGTTCGTTTCTCCGTTTCTTTCTTCGTTTCTCCGTTTATTTCATCGTTTCTCCATTTATATCTACGTTTTTCCGTTTCGTTCTTCGTTTCTCAGTTCCTTTCTTCGTTTCTTCGTTTCTTTCTTCGTTACTCCGTTTATTACTTCGTTTCTCCGTTTCTTTCTTCGTTTCTCCGTTTCTTTGTTCGTTTCTCCGTTTATTTGTTCGTTTTTCCGTTTCTTTCTTTGTTTCTCCGTTTCTTTCTTCGTTTCCCCGTTTATTTCTTCGTTTCTCCATTTATTTCTCCGTTTCTCCGTTTCTTTCTTCGTTTCTCCGTTTCTTTCTTCCTTTCTCCGTTTCTTTATTCGTTTCTCCGTTTCGTTGTTCGTTTCTCCGTTTCTTTCTCCGTTTCTCCGTTTCTTTCTTCGTTTCTCCGTTTCTTTGTTCGTTTCTCCGTTTCTTTCTTCGTATCTCCGTTTCTTTCTTCGTATCTCCGTTTCTTTCTTCGTTTCTCCGTTTCTTTGTTCGTTTCTCCGTTTCCTTCTTCGTTTCTCCGTTTCTTTGTTCGTTTCTCCGTTTCTTTCTTCGTTTCTCCGTTTATTTGTTCGTTTCTCCATTTATTTCTCTGTTTCTCCGTTTCTTTGTCCGTTTCTCCGTTTCTCCGTTTCTTTGTTCGTTTCTCCGTTTCTTTGTTCGTTTTTCCGTTTCTTTCTTCGTTTCTCCGTTTCTTTCTTCCTTTCTCCGTTTCTTTATTCGTTTCTCCGTTTCTTTGTTCGTTTCTCCGTTTCTTTCTCCGTTTCTCGGTTTATTCCTTCGTTTCTCCATTTATTTCTCCGATTCCTCGTTTCTTTCTTCGTTTCTCCGTTTCTTTCATCGTTTCTCCGTTTCTTTGTTCGTTTCTCCGTTTCTTTGTTCGATTCTCCGTTTCTTTGTTCGTTTCTCCGTTTCTTTCTTCGTTTCTCCGTTTATTTCATCGTTTCTCCATTTATTTCTACGTTTTTCCGTTTCTTTCTTCGTTTCTCAGTTTCTTTCTTCGTTTCTCTGTTTCTTTGTTCGTTTCTCCGTTTCCTTCATCGTTTCTCCGTTTCTTTGTTCGTTTCTCCGTTTCCTTCATCGTTTCTCCGTTTCTTTGTTCGTTTCTCCGTTTCTTTCTCCGTTTCTCGGTCTATTTCTTCGTTTCTCCATTTATTTCTCCGATTCTCCGTTCCTTTCTTCGTTTCTTCGTTTCTTTCTTCGTTTCTCCGTTTCTTTGTTCGTTTCTCCGTTTCTTTGTTCGTTTCTCCGTTTCTCCGTTTCTTTGTTCGTTTCTCCGTTTCTTTCTCCGTTTCTCGGTTTATTTCTTCGTTTCTCCATTTATTTCTCCGGTTCTCCGTTTCTTTCTTCGTTTCTTCGTTTCTTTCTCCGTTACTCCGTTTCTTCAATCATAATAATTATATAATATTGATCTGTTATACAAACATCTATTATAGTTATTTTGTTAATCATTAACAAAAATACATTTTTAACATACTTCATTTTATATTCAATAATTCCTTTAATTTTAATTTTTATATTCAAAATAATAAAGATTAACTCTTCTTCCTTATTTAAAATATTAACCTCTAATAAAAGAAAAATTATTTTATACTCAATAATTGTTATGTACACAAATTTCCCACCTATAGCACTCTTTATACTGAAATAAATCGTCCTAGAAACATTAATAAATTCAAGAATAAAATTTACCGCGGAAGGTTTAATTTTACATTTATTCGAAAGATGAAACATTCAAAAGTTTGTACAAAAGTATTTATTTATTTTACCGCACGGTTGGGAATATCATACAAATGGAAATACTTACCTCTAATGTCGGTAAATTGTACGTGTCGCGCCATCTATTTGTGGAAATTAGAACAATTCCTCGACAAACATGAGCGTTTCTCCGCCAGGTGTTTTCACCCCTTAAGTGTAGTTTAACCCTTTCTCCAATAGATGGCAACCCATGTAATTACCACGTTCCAGGGATTTGTAATTGCGGGTTCAGAATATACTAGCATACATACCAACTATAATTCCGATATGTAGAGAAATATTCATTTATTTTATCCCACGGCTTCTTCGATCGTATTTGTTCGATCTAACCAAATATTTCAAGAAATTGATGGCTTTTTATACCGAAACATAGTCAAAAATTGTTTTATCTACGGTCCAACGACGGTTGTTAATAATTATGATAAATAAATGTCAAGATATTGAGAAGTCTGCGAAGCCGGACGGTTTCAGTGAATATTTGTTCATTTCAGCGATTGTTATTAACATTTACGCATGTTCCCTATATTGATCGAACCATGTGCATCTTATTTATGCATTAAAAATGATTGATTCGCCTCTAGCAATTGATTTTGATCGAACTTCAAAGTAAAGAGATGTTTGTTAAAGTTTTAAAACATGGAAAGTAATAATTGTCTATGAGATATATCAATTTAACATTTGATTAATACATGAAGAATCGAAATTTTTGATAAAATAAGTGAATAAAAAATAATTATTATAAATAAATAATTAGATTTATTTCCGATTCTGTGTAAATTATTATATACAGTAAATAGTATAAAGAAAATTCTTCTGGAGGCTAAAGAGATTAAAAAATATATTAAATATGTAGTATCGGATTTTCGGCGTCCGCTTAGGCCTGCTTCGAGCGTAGGCCTAAGCAAGATAACGTGCGCGGTTGGACACGAGTTGAAGTAAACATTTAGCGCCGATCGGCCCGCTAGTTTTCCTGGAAGGCACGAGTATCCTTTACAAGGGGTCTTGTGCGACGACCGAGCGTGAGAATGCATGGAGATGAAAGGAAATACATGTGGTTCGGAGAAAGTGAAGAGTGTTTAGAAAAGACGGGTGATTGGGATGGTCGAGCGTGGCCGAATGTCTGAAGTGAGAGAGACAAAGGATTGGAATGAAAGAGAATGAACGGGAATGACTATATAGAGCGCGAGAAGAACGTAGGGACAGAGTATGACAAAGTATGACGGCGAGAGTATGTCCGAAGAGTGTGTCGCGGACGGTATGACTAAAAAGACGATAAGACGAGACAACTAATAGACGTATCCAGCGAAACTAACCACTGACACTACATCTAACACTATCATCATTGTAATATATAATATTATTAAATATACTTTAATATACCACATTAGAGCAATAGTTATTTGTGGGCTCGTACGGGGATAAATCATTCAAAAGGATCTCTCCTCCAGAGATCCAAGTGATAGGAGGAGAGAACGGAACAACAAATATGTATTTAGAGTATTAGTGTATAATTTAACTATAGCTCAAATGATTTATAATAGAAATTATAACTACTACAATCATTTAATCGAAACGGAGAAACGGAGAAACGGAGAAACGAAGAAACGAAGGAAGAAACGAAGAAACGAAGAAAGAAACGGAGAAACGAAGAAAGAAACGGAGAGACGAAGAAATAAATGGAGACACGAAGAAATAAACGCAGAAATGAAGAAAGAAAAGGAGAAACGAAGAAAGAAACGGAGAAACGGAGAAATAAACGGAGAAACGAAGAAAGATACGGAGAAACGAGAAAGGAACGGAGAAACGAAGAAAGAAACGGAGAAACGGAGAACGAAACGGAGAAACGGGGAAATAAATGGAGAAACGAAGAAATAAACGGAGAAACGAAACAAGAAACGGAGAAACAAAGAAAGAAACGGAGAAACGAACAAAGAAACGGAGAAACGAAGAAAGAAACGGAGAAACGAACAAAGAAACGGAGAAACGAAGAAAGAAACGGAGAATGAAGAAAGAAACGGAGGAACGAAGAAAGAAACGGAGTAACGAAGAAAGAAACGGAGAAACGGAGAAATAAATGGAGAAACGAAGATATAAGCGGAGAAACGAAGAAAAAAACGGAGAAACGAAGAAAGAAACGGAGAAACGAAGAAAGAAACGGAGAAACGAACAAAGAAACAGAGAAACGAACAAAGAAACGGAGAAACGAACAAAGAAACGGAGAAACGAAGAAAGAAACGGAGAAACGGAGAAATAAATGGAGAAACGAAGAAATAAACGGAGAAACGAAGAAAGAAACGGAGAAACGAAGCAAGAAACGGAGTAACGAAGAAAGAAACCGAGAAACGGAGAAATAAGTGGAGAAACGAAGAAATAAACGGACAAACGAAGAAAGAAACGGAGAAACGAAGAAAGAAACGGAGAAACGAAGAAAGAAACGGAGTAACGAAGAAAGAAACCGAGAAACGGAGAAATAAGTGGAGAAACGAAGAAATAAACGGAGAAACGAAGAAAGAAACGGAGAAACGAAGAAAGAAACGGAGAAACGAAGAAAGAAACGGAGAAACGATGAAAGAAACGGAGAAACGAAGAAAGAAACGAAGAAACGAAGAAAGAAACGGAGAAACGAAGAAAGAAACGGAGAAACGAACAAAGAAACGAAAACACGGAGAAATAAATGGAGAAACGAACAAAGAAACGGAGAAACGGAGAAATAAATGGAGATACGTAGAAATAAACGGAGAATCGAAGAAAGAAACGGAGGAACGAAGAAAGAAACGGAGAAACGGAGAAAGAAACGGAGAAACCAACAAACAAACGGAGAAACGAACAAAGAAACGGAGAAACGAACAAAGAAACGGAGAAACGGAGAAATAAATGGAGAAACGAAGAAATAAACGGAGAAACGAAGAAAGGAACGGACACACGAAGAAAGAAACGGTGAAACGGAGAAAGAAACGGAGAAACGAACAAAGAAACGGAGAAACGAAAAAAGAAACGGAGAAGCGAAGAAAGAAACGGAGAAACGGAGAAATAAATGGAGAAACGAAGAAATAAACGGAGAAACGAAGGAAGGAACGGAGAAACGAACAAAGAAACGTAGAAACGAACAAAGAAACGGAGAAACGAACAAAGAAACGGAGAAACGAGCAAAGAAACGGTGAAACGAACAAAGAAACGAAGAAACGAACAAAGAATCGGAGAAACGAACAAAGAAATAGAGAAACGAACAAAGAAACGGAGAATCGAACAAAGAAACGGAGAAACGAACAAAGAAACGGAGAAACGAACAAAGAAACGGAGAAACGAACAAAGGAACGGAGAAACGAACAAAGAAACGGAAGAACGAACAAAGGAACGGAGAAACGAACAAAGAAACGGAAAAACGATGAAAGAAACGGAGAAACGAACAAAGAAACGAAGAAACGAAGAAACGGAGAAACCGAGAAACGGAGAAACGGGGAAAACGAGAAACGGAGAATCGGAGAAACGGAGAAACGGAAAAACGGAGAAACAGAGAAACGTTTCTTTGTTCGTTTCTCCGTTTCTCCGTTTCTTTGTTCGTTTCTCTGTTTCTTTGTCCGTTTCTCCGTTTCTTTGTCCGTTTCTCTGTTTCTTTCTTCGTTTCTCCGTTTCTTTCTTCGTTTCTCCGTTTCTTTCTTCGTTTCTCTGTTTATTTCTTCGTTTCTCCATTTAGTTCTCCGTTTCTCCGTTTCTTTGTTCGTTTCTCCGTTTCTTTGTTCGTTTCTCCGTTTCCTTCTTCGTTTCTCCGTTTCTTTGTTCGTTTCTCCGTTTGCTTCTCCGTTTCTCCGTTTCTTTTTTCGTTTCTCCGTTTCTTTGTTCGTTTCTCCGTTTCCTTCTTCGATTCTCCGTTTCTTTGTTCGTTTCTCCTTTTCTTTCTTCCTTTCTCCGTTTCTTTGTTCGTTTCTCCGTTTCTTTGTTCGTTTCTCCGTTTCTTTCTCCGTTTCTCGGTTTATTTCTTCGTTTCTCCATTTATTTCTCCGATTCTCCGTTTCTTTCTTCGTTTCTCAGATTCTTTCTTCGTTTCTCCGTTTCTTTCTTCGTTTCTCCGTTTCTTTGTTCGTTTCTCCGTTTATATCTTCGTGTCTCCATTAATTTCTCCGTTTCTTTCTTCGTTTCTCCGTTTCATTCTACGTTTCTCCGTTTCTTTCTTCGTTTCTCCGTTTCTTTGTTCGTTTCTCCGTTTCTTTCTTTGTTTCTCCGTTTCTTTCCTCATTTCTCCGTTTATATCTTCGTTTCTGCGTTTCATTCTTCGTTTCTGCGTTTCTTTGTTCGTTTCTCGGTTTCATTCTTCGTTTCTCCGTTTCTTTCTTCGTTTCTCCGTTTCTCGGTTTATTTCTTCGTTTCTCCATTTATTTCTTTGATTCTCCGTTTCTTTCTTTGTTTCTGCGTTTCTTTCTTCGTTTCTCCGTTTCATTCTTCGTTTCTCCGTTTCTTTCTTCGTTTCTCCATTTATTTCTCCGTGTCTACGTTTTTTTCTTCGTTTCTCCGTTTCTTTGTTCGTTTCTCCGTTTCTTTCTTCGTTTCTCCGTTTCATTCTTCGTTTCTCCGTTTCTTTCGTCGTTTCTCCATTTATTTCTCCGTTTCTACGTTTTTTTCTTCGTTTCTCCGTTTCTTTCTTCGTTTCTTCGTGTCTTTCTTCGTTACTCCGTTTATTTCTTCGTTTCTCCATTTATTTCTCCGTTTCTACGTTTTTTTCTTCGTTTCTCCTTTTCTTTGTTCATTTCTCCGTTTCTCGGTTTATTTCTTCGTTTCTCCATTTATTTCTCCGATTCTCCGTTTCTTTCTTCGGTTCCTCGTTTCTTCCTTCGTTACTCCGTTTGTTTCTTCGTTTCTCCGTTTCTTTCTTCGTTTAGCCGTTTCTTTCTACGTTTCTCCGTTAATTTCTTCGTTTCTCCATTTATTTCTCCGTTTCTCCGTTTCTTTCTTCGTTTCTCCGTTTCATTCTTCGTTTCTCCTTTTCTTTGTTCGTTTCTCCGTTTCTCGGTTTATTTCTTCGTTTCTCCATTTATTTCTTTGATTCTCCGTTTCTTTCTTCGTTTCTGCGTTTCTTTTTTCGTTTCTCTGTTTATTTCTTCGTTTCTCCATTTATTTCTCCGATTCTCTGTTTCTTTCTTCGTTTCTCAGTTTCTTCTTCGTTTCTCCGTTTCTTTCTTCGTTTATCCGTTTCTTTCTTCGTTTCTCCGTTTCTTTCTTCGTTTCTCCGTTTCTTTCTTCGTTTCTCCGTTTCTTCCTTCGTTTCTCCGTTTCTTTTATCGTTTCTTCGTTTCTCCGATTCTCTCTTCGTTTCTCCGTTTATATCTTCGTTTCTCCATATATTTCTCCGTTTCTTTCTTCGTTTCTCCGTTTCATCCTTCGTTTCTCCGTTTCTTTCTTCGTTTCTCCGTTTCTGTGTTGGTTTCTCCGTTTCATTCTTTATTTCTCCGTTTCTTTCTTCATTTCTCCGTTTATTTCTTCGTTTCTCCATTTATTTCTCCGTTTCTTTCTTCGTTTCTCCGTTTATTTCTTCGTTTCTCCATTTATTTCTCCGTTTCTCCGCTTCTTTCTTCGTTTCGCCGTTTCTTTGTTCGTTTCTCTGTTTCTTTCTTCGTATCTCCGTTTCTTTCTTCGTTTCTCTGTTTCTTTCTTCGTTTCTCCGTTTCTTTCTTCGTTCCTCCGTTTATATCTTCGTTTCTCCATTTATTTCTCCGTTTCTTTCTTCGTTCCTCCGTTTATATCTTCGTTTCTCCATTTATTTCTCCGTTTCTTTCTTTGTTTCTCCATTTATTTCTTCGTTTCTCCATTTATTTCTGCGTTTCTCCGTTTCTTTCTTCGTTTCTCCGTTTCTTTGTTCGTTTCTCCGTTTCTTTGTTCGATTCTCCGTTTCTTTCTTTGTTTCTGCGTTTCTTTCTCCGTTTCTCCGATTCTTTCTTCGTTTCTCCGTTTCTTTGTTCGTTTCTCCGTTTCTTTGTTCGTTTCTCCGTTTCTTTGTTCGTTTCTCCGTTTCTTTGTTCGTTTCTCCGTTTCTTTGTTCGTTTCTCCATTTCTTTCTCTGTTTCTCGGTTTACTTCTTCGTTTCTCCATTTATTTCTCCGATTTTCCGTTCCTTTCTTCGTTTCTTCGTTTCTTTCTTCGTTACTCCGTTTCTTTGTTCGTTTCTCCGCTTCTTTGTTCGTTTCTCCGTTTCTTTCTTCGTTTCTCCGTTTCTTTCTTCGTTTCTCCGTTTCTTTCATCGTTTCTTCGTTTCTCCGTTTCTTTCTTCGTTCCTCCGTTTATATCTTCGTTTCTCCATTTATTTCTCCGTTTCTTTCTTTGTTTCTCCATTTATTTCTTCGTCTCTCCATTTATTTCTGCGTTTCTTCGTTTCTTTCTTCGTTTCTCCGTTTCTTTGTTCGTTTCTCCGTTTCTTTCTTCGTTTCTCCGTTTCTTTCTTCGTTTCTTTCTTCATTTCTCCGTTTCTTTCTTCGTTTCTCCGTTTCTTCCTTCGTTTCATCGTTTCTCCGTTTCTCCGTTTCTCCGTTTCGATTAAATGATTATAATATTTATAATTTCTATTATAAATCACTTGATCTATAGTTAAATTAGACACTAATACTCTAAATACATGTTTAATATATTTTTTAATCTCTTTAGCCTCCAGAAGAATTTTATTTATACTATTTACTATATATAATAATTTACACAGAATCGGAAATAAATCTAATTATTTATTTATAATAATTATTTTTTTTCACTTAACTTAAAAATTGGGATGTACTCTTTAAATGTTCGATTCATCTCTTTAATTTATTCATTAAATTGAATTAATCTCTTCTTTAAAATAACTTTAATAAAATTAATCCCTATAATTATTATAGAACTCATATTAAAATTTAATAATGAAATTTATTTTATTTGCCTAATTAATGTAAGTATTGCCCCTATCATTTGCTTAAACAAAAAAATCAATCATAATAATTACAGGATATTCATCTGTTATACAAACATCTATTATAGTTATTTTATTAATAATTAACAAAAATACATTTTTTACATATTTCATTTTATATTCAATAATTTCTTTAATTTTAATTTTTATACTTAAAATGATAAAGATTAACTCTTCTTCCTTATTTAATATATTAACCTCTAATAAAAGAAAAATTATTTTATACTCAATAATTATTATGTACACAAATTTCCCAACTATAGCACTCTTTATACTGAAATAAATCGTCCTAGAAACATTTATAAATTCAAGAATAAAATTTACCGTGGAAGGTTTAATTTTACATTTATTCGAAAGATGAAACATACAAAAGTTTGTACAAAATATTTATTTATTTTATCGCACGGTAGGGAATATCATACAAATGGACATACTTATCTCTGATGTCGGTAAATTGTACTTGCCGCGCCATCTATTTGTGGAAATTAGAACAATTCCTCGACAAACTTGAGCGTTTCTCCGCCAGGTGTTTTCTCCCCTTAAGTGTAGTTTAACCCTTCGTCCAATAGATGGCAACCCATGTAATTACCACGTTACCGGGATTTGTAATTGCGGGTTCAGAATATATTTGCATACATGCAAACTATAATTCCGATATGTAGAGAAATATCCATTTATTTTATCCCACGGCTTCTTCGATCGTATTTGTTCGATCTAACCAAATATTTCAAGAAATTGATGGCTTTTGATACCGAAACATTGTCAAAAATTGTTTAATCTACGGTCCAACGACGGTTGTTTATGATTATGATAAATAAATGTCAAGATATTGCGAAGTCTGCGAAGGCGAACGGTTTCAGTGAATGTTTGTTCATTTCAGCTATTATTATTAACATTTACGCATGTTCCCTAAATTGATCGAACAATGTGCATCTTATTTATGTATTGCAATTAATTAAGAACTTATCGAAATTGATTTTGATCGAGACTCCACGTTAAAACGTGTTTCGTAAAGTTTTAAAGCACGGAAAGTAACAATTGTTCATTAGATACACAAATTTAACATTTGTTTAATTCTTATAACTTACACAATACGCGCAGAAGTGGTATTTTTTAAACAAAAGTGCCAAAATTCAATTAACCGCTTTTTTAGATAGAAAAATCACCGCGATAAATACATGTGAATCGATAATCGATACGTGTAGCCTTGAGAATGTCAGTTGGATCTCAAGGAAAAATTCCTTCGCGAACAAGGAATATTTCAACGAAATGATATTTTAAGCCATTATTTATACTAGGATATTGTTAATAATTGTCTAATGTATGATCCTACGACGGTTGTTAATAATTACGATAAACAAACATCAAGATATTGCGATACCTTCGAGGGCGAATGGTTTCGGTGAATGTTTGTTCATTGCAGCGATTGTTATTAACATTTACGCATGTTCCCAATATTAATCGAACAATGTGCATCTTATTTATGCATTAAAAATGATTGATTCGCCTCTGGTAATTGATTTTGATCGAACTTCAAAGTAAAGACATGTTTCTTAAAGTATTAAAACATGGAAAGTAATAATTGTCTGAGATATATCAATTTAACATTTGATTAATACATGAAGAATCGAAATTTTTGGTAAAATAAGTGAATAAAAAATAATTATTATAAATAAATAATTAGATTTATTTCCGATTCTGTGTAAATTATTATATACAGTAAATAGTATAAATAAAATTCTTCTGGAGGCTAAAGAGATTAAAAAATATATTAAATATGTATTTAGAGTATTAGTGTATAATTTAACTATAGCTCAAATGATTTACAATAGAAATTATAACTATTATAATCATTTAATCGAAACGGAGAAACGGAGAAACGGAGAAACCGAGAATCGGAGAAACCGAGAAACGGTGAAGCGGGGAAAACGAGAAACGGAGAAACGGAGAAACGGAGAAACGGAAAAACGGAGAACAAGAGAAACGTTTCTTTGTTCGTTTCTCCGTTTCTCCGTTTCTTTCTTCGTTTCTCCGTTTCTCCGTTTCTTTGTTTGTTTCTCCGTTTCTTTCTTCGTTTCTCCGTTTCTCCGTTTCTTTGTTCGTTTCTCCGTTTCTTTCTTCGTTTCTCCGTTTCTTTGTTCGTTTCTCCGTTTCTTTCTTCGTTTCTCCGTTTCTCCGTTTCTTTGTTCGTTTCTCCGTTTCTTTCTTCGTTTCTCCGTTTCTTTCTCCGTTTCTCGGTTTATTTCTTCGTTTCTCCGTTTCTTTGTTCGTTTCTCCGTTTCTTTGTTCGTGTCTCCGTTTCTTCGTTCGTTTCTCGGTTTATTTCTTCGTTTCTCCATTTATTTCTCCGATTCTCCGTTTCTTTCTTCGTTTCTCCGTTTCTTTCTTCGTTTCTCCGTTTCTCCGTTTCTTTGTTCGTTTCTCCGTTTCATTCTTCGCTTCTCCGTTTATTTCTTCGTTTCTCCATTTATTTCTCCGTTTCTCCGTTTCTTTCTTCCTTTCTCCGTTTCTTTCTTCGTTTCTCCGTTTCTTTCTTCGTTTCTCCGTTCATTTCTTCGTTTCTCCATTTATTTCTCCGTTTCTCCGTTTCTTTCTTCGTTTCTCCGTTTCTTTGTTCGTTTCCCGTTTCTCCGTTAATTTGTTCGTTTCTCCGTTTCTTTCTCCGTTTCTCGGTCTATTTCTTCTTTCTCCGTTTCTTTCACCGTTTCTCCGTTTCTTTGTTCGTATCTCCGTTTCTTTCTCCGTTTCTCGGTCTATTTCTTCGATTCTCCATTTATTTCTCCGTTTCTTTCTTCGTTTCTCTGTTTCTTTGTTCGTTTCTCCATTTCTTTCTTCGTTTCTCCGTTTCTTTCTTCGTTTCTCCGTTTCTTTGTTCGTTTCTCCGTTTCTTTCTTCGTTTCTCCGTTTCTCCGTTTCTTTGTTCGTTTCTCCGTTTCTTTCTTCGTTTCTCCGTTTCTTTGTTCGTTTCTCCGTTTCTTTCTTCGTTTCTCCGTTTCTTTCTCCGTTTCTCGGTTTATTTCTTCGTTTCTCCGTTTCTTTGTTCGTTTCTCCGTTTCTTTGTTCGTGTCTCCGTTTCTTCGTTCGTTTCTCGGTTTATTTCTTCGTTTCTCCATTTATTTCTCCGATTCTCCGTTTCTTTCTTCGTTTCTCCGTTTCTTTCTTCGTTTCTCCGTTTCTCCGTTTCTTTCTTCGTTTCTCCGTTTCATTCTTCGCTTCTCCGTTTATTTCTTCGTTTCTCCATTTATTTCTCCGTTTCTCCGTTTCTTTCTTCGTTTCTCCGTTTCTTTCTTCGTTTCTCCGTTCATTTCTTCGTTTCTCCATTTATTTCTCCGTTTCTCCGTTTCTTTCTTCGTTTCTCCGTTTCTTTGTTCGTTTCCCGTTTCTCCGTTTATTTGTTCGTTTCTCCGTTTCTTTCTCCGTTTCTCGGTCTATTTCTTCTTTCTCCGTTTCTTTCATCGTTTCTCCGTTTCTTTGTTCGTATCTCCGTTTCTTTCTCCGTTTCTCGGTCTATTTCTTCGATTCTCCATTTATTTCTCCGTTTCTTTCTTCGTTTCTCCGCTTCTTTCTTCGTTTCTCCGTTTCTTTGTTCGTTTTCCCGTTTCTTTCTTCGTTTCTTCGTTTCTTTCTTCGTTACTCCGTTTCTTTCTTCGCTTCTCCGTTTCTTTCTTCGTATCTCCGTTTCTTTCTTCGTTTCTCCGTTTCTTTCTTCGTTTCTCCGTTTCTCTCTTCGTTTCTCCGTTTCTTTCTTCGTTCCTCCGTTTCCTTGTTCCTTTGTCCGTTTATTTCTCCGTTTCTCCATTTATTTCTCCGATTCTCCGTTTCTTTCTTCGTTTCTCCATTTCTTTCTTCGTTTCTCCGTTGCTTTCTTCGTTTCTTCGTTTCTTTCTTCGTTACCCCGTTTCTTCCTTCGTTTCATCGTTTCTCAGTTTCTCCGTTTCTCCGTTTCGATTAAATGATTATAATATTTATAATTTCTATTATAAATCATGTGATCTATAGTTAAATTAGACACTAATACTCTAAATACATATTTAATATATTTTTTAATTTCTTTAGCCTCCAATAGAATTTTATTTATACTATTTACTATATATAATAATTTACACAGAATCGGAAATAAATCTAATTATTTATTTATAATAGTTATTTTGTTTTCACTTATCTTAAAAATTGGGATGTACTCTTTAAATGTTCGATTCATTTCTTTAATTTATTCATTAAATTGAATTAATCCCTTCTTTATAATCACTTTAATAAAATAAATCCCTATAATTATTATAGAACTCATATTAAAATTTAATAATGAAATTTATTTTATTTGCATAATTAATGTAATTATTGCCCCTATCATTTGCTTAAACAAAAAAATCAATCATAATATTTATAGGATAATGATCTGTTATACAAACATCTATTATAGTTATTTTGTTAATAATTAACAAAATTACATTTTTAATATATTTCATTTTATATTCAATAATATCTTGGTTTTAATTTTTATATTTAAAATAATAAAGATTAACTCTTCTTCCTTATTTAATATATTAACCTTTAATAAAAGAAAAATTATTTTACACTCAATAATTATTATGTACACAAATTTCCCACCTATAGCACTCTTTATACTGAAATAAATCGTCTTGGAAACATTAATATAATAAATTCAAGAATAAAATTTCACGTGGAAGGTTTAATTTTACATTTATTCGAAAGATGAAACATACAAAAGTTTGTACAAAAGTATTTATTTATTTTATCGCACGGTACGGAATATCATACAAATGGAAATACTTATCTCTAATGTCGGTAAATTGTAATTGTCGCGCCATCTATGTGTAGAAAATAGAACAATTCCTCGACAAACTTGAGCATTTCTCCGCCAGGTGCTTTCACCCCTTAAGTGTAGTTTTACCCTTTCTCCATTAGATGGAAACCCATGTAATTACCACGTTACAGGGATTTGTAATTGCGGGTTCAGAATATATTTGCATACATACAAACTATAATTCCGATATGTAGAGGAATATTCATTTATTTTATCCCACGGCTTCTTCGATCGTATTTGTTCGATCTAACCAAATATTTCAAGAAATTGATGGCTTTTTGTACCGAAACATTGTCAAAAATTGTTTAATCTACGGTCCAACGACGGTTGTTAATAATTATGATAAATAAATGTCAAGATATTGCGAAGTCTGCGAAGGCGAACTGTTTCAGTGAATGTTTGTTCATTTCAGCGATTGTTATTAACATTTACGCATGTTCCCTATATTGAACGAACAATGTGCATCTTATTTATGCATTAAAAATGATTGATTTGCCTCTAGCAATTGATTTTGATCGAACTTCAAAGTAAAGAGATGTTGGTTAAAGTTTTAAAACATGGAAAGTAATAATTGTCTATGAGATATATCAATTTAACATTTGATTAATACATGAAGAATCGAAATTTTTGGTAAAATAAGACAATAAAAAATAATTATTATAAATAAATAATTAGATCTATTTTCGATTCTGTGTAAATTATTATATACAGTAAATTGTATTAATAAAATTCTTCTGGAGGCTAAAGAGATTAAAAAACATATTAAATATGTATTTAGAGTATTAGTGTATAATTTAACTACAGCTCAAATGATTTATAATAGAAATTATAACTATTATAATCATTTAATCGAAACGGAGAAACGGAGAAACGGAGAAACGGAGAAACGAAGAAACGAAGGAAGAAACGGAGAAACGAAGAAAGAAACGGAGAAACGAAGAAAGAAACGGAGAAACGAAGAAAGAAACGGAGAAACGAAGATTTAAATGGAGAAACGAAGAAATAAACTGAGAAACGAAGAAAGAAACAGAGAAACGAAGAAAGAAACGGAGAAACGGAGAAATAAATGGAGAAACGAAGAAAGAAACGGAGAAACGAAGAAAGAAACGGAGAAACGAAGAAAGAAACGGAGATACGAAGAAAGTAACGGAGAAACTCAGAAAGAAACGAAGAAACGGAGAAAGAAACGGAGAAACGAACAAAGAAACGGAGAAACGGAGAAATAAATGGCGAAACGAAGAATTAAACGGAGAAACGAAGATACGGAGAAACGAAGAAAGGAACGGAGAAACGAAGAAAGAAACGGAGTAACGAAGAAAGAAACGAAGAAACGAAGAAAGAAACGGAGAAACGAACAAAGAAACGGAGAAACGAAGAAAGAAACGGAGAAACGAAGAAAGAAACGGAGAAACGAAGAAAGAAACGGAGAAACGGAGAAATAAATGGAGAAACGAAGAAATAAACGGAGAAACGAAGAAAGAAACGGAGAAACGAAGACAGAAACGGAGAAACGAACAAAGAAACGGAGAAACGAACAAAGAAACGGAGAAACGAACAAAGAAACGGAGAAACGGAGAAATAAATGGCGAAACGAAGAATTAAACGGAGAAACGAAGATACGGAGAAACGAAGAAAGGACCGGAGAAACGAAGAAAGAAACGGAGAAACGAAGAAAGAAACGAAGAAACGGAAAAAGAAACGGAGAAACGAACAAAGAAACGGAGAAACGGAGAAATAAATGGCGAAACGAAGAATTAAACGGAGAAACGAAGATACGGAGAAACGAAGAAAGGAACGGAGAAACGAAGAAAGAAACGGAGTAACGAAGAAAGAAACGAAGAAACGAAGAAAGAAACGGAGAAACCTTCAAAGAAACGGAGAAACGAAGAAAGAAACGGAGAAACGAAGAAAGAAACGGAGAAACGAAGAAAGAAACGGAGAAACGGAGAAATAAATGGAGAAACGAAGAAATAAACGGAGAAACGAAGAAAGAAACGGAGAAACGAAGAAAGAAACGGAGAAACGAAGACAGAAACGGAGAAACGAACAAAGAAACGGAGAAACGAACAAAGAAACGGAGAAACGAACAAAGAAACGGAGAAACGGAGAAATAAATGGCGAAACGAAGAATTAAACGGAGAAACGAAGATACGGAGAAACGAAGAAAGAAACGGGGTAACGAAGAAAGAAACGAAGAAAGAAACGGAGATCGGAGAAATAAATGGAGAAACGAAGAAAGAAACGGAGAAACGAAGAAAGAAACGGAGAAACGAAGAAAGAAACGGAGAAACGAAGAAAGAAACGGAGAAACGAAGAAAGAAACGGAGAAACGAAGAAAGAAACGGAGAAACGAAGAAAGAAACGAAGAAACGGAGAAAGAAACGGAGAAACGAACAAAGAAACGGAGAAACGGAGAAATAAATGGCGAAACGAAGAATTAAACGGAGAAACGAAGATACGGAGGAACGAAGAAAGGAACGGAGAAACGAAGAAAGAAACGGAGTAACGAAGAAAGAAACGAAGAAACGAAGAAAGAAACGGAGAAACGAAGAAAGAAACGGAGAAACGAAGATTTAAATGGAGAAACGAAGAAAGTAACGGAGAAACTCAGAAAGAAACGAAGAAACGGAGAAAGAAACGGAGAAACGAACAAAGAAACGGAGAAACGGAGAAATAAATGGCGAAACGAAGAATTAAACGGAGAAACGAAGATACGGAGAAACGAAGAAAGGAACGGAGAAACGAAGAAAGAATCGGAGTAACGAAGAAAGAAACGAAGAAACGAAGACAGAAACGGAGAAACGAACAAAGAAACGGAGAAACGAACAAAGAAACGGAGAAACGAACAAAGAAATGGAGAAATAAATGGCGAAACGAAGAATTAAACGGAGAAACGAACAAAGAAACGGAGAAACGAACAAAGAAACGGAGAAACGAACAAAGAAATGGAGAAATAAATGGCGAAACGAAGAATTAAACGGAGAAACGAAGATACGGAGAAACGAAGAATGGACCGGAGAAACGAAGAAAGAAACGGGGTAACGAAGAAAGAAACGAAGAAAGAAACGGAGATCGGAGAAATAAATGGAGAAACGAAGAAAGAAACGGAGAAACGAAGAAAGAAACGGAGTAACGAAGAAAGAAACGGGGAAACGAAGAAAGAAACGGAGAAACGAAGAAAGAAACGGAGTAACGAAGAAAGAAACGAAGAAACGGAGAAAGAAACGGAGAAACGAACAAAGAAACGGAGAAACGAAGAAAGAAACGGAGAAACGAAGAAAGAAACGGAGAAACGAAGAAAGAAACGGAGAAACGAAGCAAGAAACGGAGTAACGAAGAAAGAAACCGAGAAACGGAGAAATAAGTGGAGAAACGAAGAAATAAACGGACAAACGAAGAAAGAAACGGAGAAACGAAGAAAGAAACGGAGAAACGAAGAAAGAAACGGAGAAACGATGAAAGAAACGGAGAAACGAAGAAAGAAACGAAGAAACGAAGAAAGAAACGGAGAAACGAAGAAAGAAACGGAGAAACGAACAAAGAAACGAAAACACGGAGAAATAAATGGAGAAACGAACAAAGAAACGGAGAAACGGAGAAATAAATGGAGATACGTAGAAATAAACGGAGAATCGAAGAAAGAAACGGAGGAACGAAGAAAGAAACGGAGAAACGGAGAAAGAAACGGAGAAACCAACAAACAAACGGAGAAACGAACAAAGAAACGGAGAAACGAACAAAGAAACGGAGAAACGGAGAAATAAATGGAGAAACGAAGAAATAAACGGAGAAACGAAGAAAGGAACGGACACACGAAGAAAGAAACGGTGAAACGGAGAAAGAAACGGAGAAACGAACAAAGAAACGGAGAAACGAAAAAAGAAACGGAGAAGCGAAGAAAGAAACGGAGAAACGGAGAAATAAATGGAGAAACGAAGAAATAAACGGAGAAACGAAGAAAGGAACGGAGAAACGAACAAAGAAACGTAGAAACGAACAAAGAAGCGGAGAAACGAACAAAGAAACGAAGAAACGAACAAAGAATCGGAGAAACGAACAAAGAAATAGAGAAACGAACAAAGAAACGGAGAATCGAACATAGAAACGGAGAAACGAACAAAGAAACGGAGAAACGAACAAAGAAACGGAGAAACGAACAAAGGAACGGAGAAACGAACAAAGAAACGGAAGAACGAACAAAGGAACGGAGAAACGAACAAAGAAACGGAAAAACGATGAAAGAAACGGAGAAACGAACAAAGAAACGAAGAAACGAAGAAACGGAGAAACCGAGAAACGGAGAAACGGGGAAAACGAGAAACGGAGAATCGGAGAAACGGAGAAACGGAAAAACGGAGAAACAGAGAAACGTTTCTTTGTTCGTTTCTCCGTTTCTCCGTTTCTTTGTTCGTTTCTCTGTTTCTTTGTCCGTTTCTCCGTTTCTTTGTCCGTTTCTCTGTTTCTTTCTTCGTTTCTCCGTTTCTTTCTTCGTTTCTCCGTTTCTTTCTTCGTTTCTCTGTTTATTTCTTCGTTTCTCCATTTAGTTCTCCGTTTCTCCGTTTCTTTGTTCGTTTCTCCGTTTCTTTGTTCGTTTCTCCGTTTCCTTCTTCGTTTCTCCGTTTCTTTGTTCGTTTCTCCGTTTCTTTCTTTGTTTCTCCGTTTCTTTCCTCATTTCTCCGTTTATTTCTTCGTTTCTGCGTTTCATTCTTCGTTTCTGCGTTTCTTTGTTCGTTTCTCGGTTTCATTCTTCGTTTCTCCGTTTCTTTCTTCGTTTCTCCGTTTCTCGGTTTATTTCTTCGTTTCTCCATTTATTTCTTTGATTCTCCGTTTCTTTCTTTGTTTCTGTGTTTCTTTCTTCGTTTCTCCGTTTCATTCTTCGTTTCTCCGTTTCTTTCTTCGTTTGTCCATTTATTTCTCCGTGTCTACGTTTTTTTCTTCGTTTCTCCGTTTCTTTCTTCGTTTCTTCGTGTCTTTCTTCGTTACTCCGTTTATTTCTTCGTTTAGCCGTTTCTTTCTACGTTTCTCCGTTAATTTCTTCGTTTCTCCATTTATTTCTCCGTTTCTTTCTTCGTTTCTCCGTTTCATTCTTCGTTTCTCCTTTTCTTTGTTCGTTTCTCCGTTTCTCGGTTTATTTCTTCGTTTCTCCATTTATTTCTTTGATTCTCCGTTTCTTTCTTCGTTTCTTCGTTTCTTTCTTCGTTACTCCGTTTCTTTTTTCGTTTCTCCGATTCTTTCTTCGTTTCTCCGTTTCTTTCTTAGTTTCTCCGTTTATTTCTTCGTTTCTCGATTTATTTCTCCGTTTCTCCGTTTCTTTCATCATTTCTCCGTTTCTTTGTTCGTTTCTCCGTTTCTTTGTTCGTTTCTCCGTTTCTTTCTTCGTTTCTCCGTTTATATATTCGTTTCTCCATTAATTTCTCCGTTTCTTTCTTCGTTTCTCCGTTTCATTCTTCGTTTCTCCGTTTCTTTCTTCGTTTCTCCGTTTCTTTGTTCGTTTCTCCGTTTCTTTCTTTGTTTCTCCGTTTCTTTCTTCATTTCTTCGTTTATTTCTTCGTTTCTCCGTTTCTTTCTTCGTTTCTCCGTTTCTTTCTTCGTTTCTCCGTTTCTTTCTTCGTTTCTCCGTTTCTTTTATCGTTTCTTCGTTTCTCCGATTCTCTCTTCGTTTCTCCGTTTATATCTTCGTTTCTCCATATATTTCTCCGTTTCTTTCTTCGTTTCTCCGTTTCATTCTTCGTTTCTCCGTTTCTTTCTTCGTTTCTCCGTTTCTTTTTTCGTTTCTCCGATTCTTTCTTCGTTTCTCCGTTTCTTTCTTAGTTTCTCCGTTTATTTCTTCGTTTCTCGATTTATTTCTCCGTTTCTCCGTTTCTTTCATCATTTCTCCGTTTCTTTGTTCGTTTCTCCGTTTCTTTGTTCGTTTCTCCGTTTCTTTCTTCGTTTCTCCGTTTATATATTCGTTTCTCCATTAATTTCTCCGTTTCTTTCTTCGTTTCTCCGTTTCATTCTTCGTTTCTCCGTTTCTTTCTTCGATTCTCCGTTTCTTTGTTCGTTTCTCCGTTTCTTTCTTTGTTTCTCCGTTTCTTTCTTCATTTCTTCGTTTATTTCTTCGTTTCTCCGTTTCATTCTTCGTTTCTGCGTTTCTTTTTTCGTTTCTCTGTTTATTTCTTCGTTTCTCCATTTATTTCTCCGATTCTCTGTTTCTTTCTTCGTTTCTCAGTTTCTTCTTCGTTTCTCCGTTTCTTTCTTCGTCTATCCGTTTCTTTCTTCGTTTCTCCGTTTCTTTCTTCGTTTCTCCGTTTCTTTCTTCGTTTCTCCGTTTCTTTCTTCGTTTCTCCGTTTCTTTTATCGTTTCTTCGTTTCTCCGATTCTCTCTTCGTTTCTCCGTTTATATCTTCGTTTCTCCATATATTTCTCCGTTTCTTTCTTCGTTTCTCCGTTTCATTCTTCGTTTCTCCGTTTCTTTCTTCGTTTCTCCGTTTCTGTGTTGGTTTCTCCGTTTCATTCTTTATTTCTCCGTTTCTTTCTTCATTTCTCCGTTTATTTCTTCGTTTCTCCATTTATTTCTCCGTTTCTTTCTTCGTTTCTCCGTTTATTTCTTCGTTTCTCCATTTATTTCTCCGTTTCTCCGTTCCTTTCTTCGTTTCTTCGTTTCTTTCTTCGTTACTCCGTTTCTTTGTTCGTTTCTCCGCTTCTTTGTTCGTTTCTCCGTTTCTTTCTTCGTTTCTCCGTTTCTTTCTTCGTTTCTCCGTTTCTTTCATCGTTTCTTCGTTTCTCCGTTTCTTTCTTCGTTCCTCCGTTTATATCTTCGTTTCTCCATTTATTTCTCCGTTTCTTTCTTTGTTTCTCCATTTATTTCTTCGTTTCTCCATTTATTTCTGCGTTTCTCCGTTTCTTTCTTCGTTTCTCCGTTTCTTTGTTCGTTTCTCCGTTTCTTTGTTCGATTCTCCGTTTCTTTCTTTGTTTCTGCGTTTCTTTCTCCGTTTCTCCGATTCTTTCTTCGTTTCTCCGTTTCTTTGTTCGTTTCTCCGTTTCTTTGTTCGTTTCTCCGTTTCTTTGTTCGTTTCTCCGTTTCTTTGTTCGTTTCTCCGTTTCTTTGTTCGTTTCTCCATTTCTTTCTCTGTTTCTCGGTTTACTTCTTCGTTTCTCCATTTATTTCTCCGATTTTCCGTTCCTTTCTTCGTTTCTTCGTTTCTTTCTTCGTTACTCCGTTTCTTTGTTCGTTTCTCCGCTTCTTTGTTCGTTTCTCCGTTTCTTTCTTCGTTTCTCCGTTTCTTTCTTCGTTTCTCCGTTTCTTTCATCGTTTCTTCGTTTCTCCGTTTCTTTCTTCGTTCCTCCGTTTATATCTTCGTTTCTCCATTTATTTCTCCATTTCTTTCTTTGTTTCTCCATTTATTTCTTCGTTTCTCCATTTATTTCTGCGTTTCTTCGTTTCTTTCTTCGTTTCTCCGTTTCTTTGTTCGTTTCTCCGTTTCTTTCTTCGTTTCTCCGTTTCTTTCTTCGTTTCTTTCTTCATTTCTCCGTTTCTTTCTTCGTTTCTCCGTTTCTTCCTTCGTTTCATCGTTTCTCCGTTTCTCCGTTTCTCCGTTTCGATTAAGTGATTATAATATTTATAATTTCTATTATAAATCATTTGATCTATAGTTAAATTAGACACTAATACTCTAAATACATGTTTAATATATTTTTTAATCTCTTTAGCCTCCAGAAGAATTTTATTTATACTATTTACTATATATAATAATTTACACAGAATCGGAAATAAATCTAATTATTTATTTATAATAATTATTTTTTTTCACTTAACTTAAAAATTGGGATGTACTCTTTAAATGTTCGATTCATCTCTTTAATTTATTCATTAAATTGAATTAATCTCTTCTTTAAAATAACTTTAATAAAATTAATCCCTATAATTATTATAGAACTCATATTAAAATTTAATAATGAAATTTATTTTATTTGCATAATTAATGTAATTATTGCCCCTATCATTTGCTTAAACAAAAAAATCAATCATAATATTTATAGGATATTGATCTGTTATACAAACATCTATTATAGTTATTTTGTTAATAATTAACAAAATTACATTTTTAATATATTTCATTTTATATTCAATAATATCTTGGTTTTAATTTTTATATTTAAAATAATAAAGATTAACTCTTCTTCCTTATTTAATATATTAACCTCTAATAAAAGAAAAATTATTTTACACTCAATAATTATTATGTACACAAATTTCCCACCTATAGCACTCTTTATACTGAAATAAATCGTCTTGGAAACATTAATATAATAAATTCAAGAATAAAATTTCACGAGGAAGGTTTAATTTTACATTTATTCGAAAGATGAAACATACAAAAGTTTGTACAAAAGTATTTATTTATTTTATCGCACGGTACGGAATATCATACAAATGGAAATACTTATCTCTAATGTCGGTAAATTGTAATTGTCGCGCCATCTATGTGTAGAAAATAGAACAATTCCTCGACAAACTTGAGCATTTCTCCGCCAGGTGCTTTCACCCCTTAAGTGTAGTTTTACCCTTTCTCCATTAGATGGAAACCCATGTAATTACCACGTTACAGGGATTTGTAATTGCGGGTTCAGAATATATTTGCATACATACAAACTATAATTCCGATATGTAGAGGAATATTCATTTATTTTATCCCACGGCTTCTTCGATCGTATTTGTTCGATCTAACCAAATATTTCAAGAAATTGATGGCTTTTTATACCGAAACATTGTCAAAAATTGTTTAATCTACGGTCCAACGACGGTTGTTAATAATTATGATAAATAAATGTCAAGATATTGCGAAGTCTGCGAAGGCGAACTGTTTCAGTGAATGTTTGTTCATTTCAGCGATTGTTATTAACATTTACGCATGTTCCCTATATTGAACGAACAATGTGCATCTTATTTATGCATTAAAAATGATTGATTTGCCTCTAGCAATTGATTTTGATCGAACTTCAAAGTAAAGAGATGTTGGTTAAAGTTTTAAAACATGGAAAGTAATAATTGTCTATGAGATATATCAATTTAACATTTGATTAATACATGAAGAATTGAAATTTTTGGTAAAATAAGTGAATAAAAAAAATTATTATAAATAAATAATTAGATTTGTTTTCGATTCTGTGTAAATTATTATATACAGTAAATAGTATAAATATAATTCTTATGGAGGCTAAAGAGATTAAAAAATATATTAAATATGTATTTAGAGTGTTAGTGTATAATTTAACTACAGCTCAAATGATTTATAATAGAAATTATAACTATTATAATCATTTAATCGAAACGGAGAAACAGAGAAACGGAGAAACGATGAAACGAAGGAAGAAACGGAGAAACGAAGAAAGAAACGGAGAAATGAAGAAAGAAACGACGAAACGAAGAAACGAACAAAGAGACGAAGACACGGAGAAATAAATGGAGAAACGAACAAAGAAATGGAGAATCGGAGAAATAAATGGAGAAACGAACAAAAAACGGTGAAACCGAGAGACGGAGAAACAGAGAAACCGAGAAACGGAGAAACGGAGAAACGGAGAAACGGGAAACGGAGAAACCGAGAAACGGAGAAACCGAGAATCGGGGAAACCGAGAAATGGAGAAACCGAGAAACGCAGAAACCGAGAAACGGAGAAACGGAGAAACGGAGAAACGGAGAAACCAAGAAACGGAGAAACCGAGAAACGGAGAAACGGGGAAACCGAGAAACGGTGAAACAGAGAAACCGAGAAACGGAGAAACGGAGAAACCGAGAAACGGAGAAACGGAGAAACGGAGAAACCGTGAAACGGAGAAACCGAGAAACGGAGAAACGGAGAAACGGCGAAACGGAGAAACGGAGAAACCTAGAAACGGAGAAACGGAGAAACCGAGAAACGGAGAAACCGAGAAACGGAGAAACGGAGAAACCGAGAAACGGAGAAACGGAGAAACCAAGAATCGGAGAAATCGAGAAACGGAGAAACGGAGAAACCGAGAAACGGAGAAACGGGGAAACCGAGAAACGGAGAAACGGAGAAACGGAGAAACCGAGAAACGTAGAACCGGAGAAACGTTTCTCCGTTTCTTTGTTCGTTTCTAAGTTTCTTTCTTCGTTTCTCCGTTTCTTTGTTCGTTTCTCCGTTTCTTTCTCCGTTTCTCGGTTTATTTCTTCGTTTCTCCATTTATTTCTCCGATTCTCCGTTTCTTTCTTCGTTTCTTCGTTTCTTTCTTCGCTACTCCGTTTCTTTCTCCGTTTCTCCGTTTCTTTGTTCGTTTCTCCGTTTCTTTGTTCGTTTCTCCGTTTCTTTGTTCGTTTCTCCGTTTCTTTCTCCGTTTCTCGGTTTATTTCTTCGTTTCTCCATTTATTTCTCCGATTCTCTGTTTCTTTCTTCGTTTCTCAGTTTCTTCTTCGTTTCTCCGTTTCTTTCTTCGTTTATCTGTTTCTTTCTTCGTTTCTCCGTTTCTTTGTTCGTTTCTCCGTTTCTTTCTTCGTTTCTCCGTTTCTTTCTTCGTTTCTCCGTTTCTTTCTCCGTTTCTCGGTTTATTTCTTCGTTTCTCCATTTATTTCTCCGTTTCTCCGTTTCTTTCTTCCTTTCTCCGTTTCTTTGTTCGTTTCTCCGTTTCTTTGTTCGTTTCTCCGTTTCTTTCTTCGTTTCTCCGTTTCTTTGTTCGTTTCTCCGTTTCTTTGTTCGTTTCTCCGTTTCTTTGTTCGTTTCTCCGTTTCTTTCTCCGTTTCTCGGTTTATTTCTTCGTTTCTCCATTTATTTCTCCGATTCTCTGTTTCTTTCTTCGTTTCTCAGTTTCTTCTTCGTTTCTCCGTTTCTTTCTTCGTTTATCCGTTTCTTTCTTCGTTTCTCCGTTTCTTTCTTCGTTTCTCCGTTTCTTTAATCGTTTCTTCGTTTCTCCGTTTCTTTCTTCGTTTCTCCGTTTATATCTTCGTTTCTCCATTTATTTCTCCGTTTCTTTGTTCGTTTCTCCGTTTATTTCTTCGTTTCTCCATTTATTTCTCCGATTCTTTCTTCGTTTCTCCGTATCTTTGTTCGTTTCTCCGTTTCTACGTTTCTTTCTTCGTTTCTCCGTTTCTTTAAATGTTCGATTCATTTCTTTAATTTATTCATTAAATTGAATTAATCTATTCTTTATAATAACTTTAATAAAATTAATCCCTACAATTATTATAGAACTCATATTAAAATTTAATAATAAAATTTATTTTATTTGCCTAATTAATGTAATTATTGTCCCTATCATTTGCTTAAACAAAAAATACAATCATAATAATTACAGGATATTCATCTGTTATACAAACATCTATTATAGTTAGTTTATTAATAATTAACAAAAATACATTTTTAACATATTTCATTTTATATTCAATAATTTCTTTAATTTTAATTTTTATATTTAAAATGATAAAGATTAACTCTTCTTCCTTATTTAATATATTAACCTCTAATAAAAGAAAAATTATTTTATACTCAATAATTATTATGTACACAAATTTCCCAACTATAGCACTCTTTATACTGAAATAAATCGTCCTAGAAACATTTATAAATTCAAGAATAAAATTTACCGTGGAAGGTTTAATTTTACATTTATTCGAAGGATGAAACATACAAAAGTTTGTACAAAATATTTATTTATTTTATCGCACGGTAGGGAATATCATACAAATGGACATACTTATCTCTAATGTCGGTAAATTGTACTTGCTGCGCCATCTATTTGTGGAAATTAGAACAATTCCTCGACAAACTTGAGCGTTTCTCCGCCAGGTGTTTTCTCCCCTTAAGTGTAGTTTAACCCTTCCTCCAATAGATGGCAACCCATGTTATTACCACGTTACAGTGATTTGTAATTGCGGGTTCAGAATATTTTTGCATACATACAAACTATAATTCCGATATGTAGAGAAATATTCATTTATTTTATCCCACGGCTTCTTCGATCGTATTTGTTCGATCTAACCAAATATTTCAAGAAATTGATGGCTTTTTATACCGAAACATTGTCAAAAATTGTTTAATCTACGGTCCAACGACGGTTGTTAATAATTATGATAAATAAATGTCAAGGTATTGCGAAGTCTGCGAAGGCGAACGGTTTCGTTGAATGTTTGTTCATTTCAGCGATTGTTATTAACATTTACGCATGTTCCCTATATTGAGCGAACAATGTGCATCTTATTTATGTATTGCAATTAATTAAGAAACTTATCGAAATTGATTTTGATCGAGACTCCACGTTAAATCGTGTTTCGTAAAGCTTTAAAGCACGGAAAGTAACAATTGTTCATTAGATACACAAATTTAACATTTGTTTAATTCTTATAAATTACACAATACGCGCAGAAGTGGTATTTTTTACACAAAAGTGCCAAAATTCAATTAATCGCTTTTTTAGATAGAAAAATCACCGCGATAAATACTTGTGAATCGATAATCGATACGTGTAGCCTTGAGAATGTCAGTTGGATCTCAAGGAAAAATTCCTTCGCGAACAAGGAATATTTCAACGAAATGATATTTTAAGCCATTATTTATACTAGGACATTGTTAATAATTGTCTAATGTATGATCCTACGACGGTTGTTAATAATTACGATAAACAAACATCAAGATATTGCGAAATCTTCGAGGGCGAATGGTTTCGGTGAATGTTTGTTCATTTCAGCGATTGTTATTAACATTTACGCATGTTCCCTATATTGATCGAACAATGTGCATGTTATTTATGAATTAAAAATGATTGATTCGCCTCTAGCAATTGATTTTGATCGAACCTCAAAGTAAAGAGATGTTCCTCAAAGTTTTAAAACATGGAAAGTAATAATTGTCTATGAGATATATCAATTTAATATTTGATTAATACATGAAGAATGGAAATTTTTGGTAAAATAAGTGAATAAAAAACAATTATTATAAATAAATAAGTAGATTTATTTCCGATTCTGTGTAAATTATTATATACAGTAAATAGTATAAATAAAATTCTTCTGGAGGCTAAAGAGATTAAAAAATATATTAAATATGTATTTAGAGTATTAGTGCATAATTTAACTATAGCTCAAATGATTTATAATAGAAATTATAACTATTCTAATCATTTAATCGAAACGCAGAAACGGAGAAACGGAGAAACGGAGAAACGGAGAAACGGAGGAACGAAGAAACGAAGGAAGAAACGGAGAAACGAAGAAAGAAACGGAGAAACGAAGAAAGAAACGGAGAAACGAAGAAAGAAACGGAGAAACGAAGAAAGAAACGGAGAAACGAAGAAATTAATTGAGAAACGAAGAAATAAACGGAGAAACGAAAAATGAAACGGAGAAACGAAGAAAGAAACGGAGAATCGGAGAAATAAATGGAGAAATGAAGAAATAAACGGAGAAACGAACAAAGAAACGGAGAAAGGAAGAAAGAAACGGGGAACGAAGAAAGAAACGGAGAAACGAAGAAAGAAACGGAGAAACGAAGAAAGAAACGGAGAAACGACGAAAGAAACGGAGAAACGAAGAATGAAACGGAGAAACGAAGAAAGAAACGGAGAAACGAAGAAAGGAGCGGTGAAACGAACAAATAAACGGAGAAACGAAG
Source organism: Ptiloglossa arizonensis (assembly GCF_051014685.1). NCBI lineage: Eukaryota > Metazoa > Arthropoda > Insecta > Hymenoptera > Colletidae > Ptiloglossa > Ptiloglossa arizonensis. The sequence continues at coordinate 352,383 of NW_027478813.1, read as the reverse complement.
AATGAAACGGAGAAACGAAGAAAGAAACGGAGAAACGGAGAAATAAATGGAGAAACGAAGAAACAAACGGAGAAACGAAGAAAGAAACGGAGGAACGAAGAAAGAAACGGAGAAACGAAGAAAGAAATGGAGAAACGAAGAAAGAAACGGAGAAACGAAGAAAGAAACGGCGAAACGGAGAAATAAATGGAGAAACGAAGAAACAAACAGAGAAACGAACAAAGAAACGGACAAACGAAGAATGAAACGGAGAAACGGAGAACGAAACGGAGAAACGAACAAAGAAACGGAGAAACGATAAAAGAAACGGAGAAACGAAGAAAGAAACGAAGAAACGAAGAAAGAAACGGAGAAACGAACAAAGAAACGGAGAAACGAACAAAGAAACGGAGAAACGAACAATGAAACGGAGAAACGAAGAAAGAAACGGAGAAACGGAGAAATAAATGGAGAAACGAAGAAACAAACGGAGAAACGAAGAAAGAAACGGAGGAACGAAGAAAGAAACGGAGAAACGAAGAAAGAAATGGAGAAACGAAGAAAGAAACGGAGAAACGAAGAAAGAAACGGCGAAACGGAGAAATAAATGGAGAAACGAAGAAACAAACAGAGAAACGAACAAAGAAACGGACAAACGAAGAATGAAACGGAGAAACGGAGAACGAAACGGAGAAACGAACAAAGAAACGGAGAAACGATGAAAGAAACGGAGAAACGAAGAAAGAAACGAAGAAACGAAGAAAGAAACGGAGAAACGAACAAAGAAACGGAGAAACGAACAAAGAAACGGAGAAACGAACAATGAAACGGAGAAACGAACAAAGAAACGGAGAAACGAAGAAAGAAACGGAGAAACGAAGAAAGGAACGGAGAAACGAAGAAAGAAACGGAGAAACGAAGAAATAAATTGAGAAACGAAGAAATAAACGGAGAAACGAAAAATGAAACGGAGAAACGAAGAAAGAAACGGAGAATCGGAGAAATAAATGGAGAAATGAAGAAATAAACGGAGAAACGAACAAAGAAACGGAGAAAGGAAGAAAGAAACGGGGAACGAAGAAAGAAACGGAGAAACGGAGAAATAAATGGAGAAACGAAGAAACAAACGGAGAAACGAAGAAAGTAACGGAGGAACGAAGAAAGAAACGGAGAAACGAAGAAAGAAACGGAGAAACGAAGAAAGAAACGGAGAAACGAAGAAAGAAACGGCGAAACGGAGAAATAAATGGAGAAACGAAGAAACAAACAGAGAAACGAACAAAGAAACGGACAAACGAAGAATGAAACGGAGAAACGGAGAAAGAAACGGAGAAACGAACAAAGAAACGGAGAAACGATGAAAAAAACGGAGAAACGAAGAAAGAAACGAAGAAACGAAGAAAGAAACGGAGAAACGAACAAAGAAACGGAGAAACGAACAAAGAAACGGAGAAACGAACAATGAAACGGAGAAACGAACAAAGAAACGGAGAAACGACCAAAAAACGGAGAAACGGAGAAACGAAGAAAGAAACGGAGAAACGGAGAAGTAAATGGAGAAACGAAGAAATAAACGGAGAAACGAAGAAAGGAACGGTGAAACGAACAAAGAAACGGAGAAACGGAGAAACGGACAAAGAAACGGAGAAACGGAGAAATAAATGGAGAAACGAACAAATAAACGGAGAAACGAAGAAAGAAACGGAGAATCGGAGAAATAAATTGAGAAATGAAGAAATAAACGGAGAAACGGAGAAATAAATGGAGAAACGAACAAATAAACGGAGAAACGAAGAAAGAAACGGAGAATCGGAGAAATAAATGGAGAAATGAAGAAATAAACGGAGAAACGAACAAAGAAACGGAGAAACAAAGAAAGAAACGGAGAAACGAACAAAGAAACGAAGAAACGAAGAAAGAAACGGAGAAACGAAGAAAGAAACGGAGAATCGGAGAAATAAATGGAGAAGCGAACAAAAAACGGTGAAACGGAGAAACGGAGAAACCGAGAAACGGAGAAACCGAGCGACGGAGAAACGGAGAAACCGAGAAACGGAGAAACGGAGATACGGAGAAACGGAGAAACGGAGAAACGGAGAAACGGAGAAACGGAGAAACGGAGAAATGGAGAAACCGAGAAACGGAGAAACGGAGAAACCGAGAAACGGAGAAACCGAGAAACGGAGAAACGGTGAAGCGGAGAAACGTTTCTTTGTTCGTTTCTCCGTTTCTTTGTTCGTTTCTCCGTTTCCTTCTTCGTTTCTCCGTTTCTTTGTTCGTTTCTCCGTTTCTTTGTTCGTTTCTCCGTTTCTTTCTTCGTTTCTCCGTTTCTTTGTTCGTTTCTCCGTTTCTTTGTTCGTTTCTCCGTTTCTTTCTTCGTTTCTCCGTTTCTTTCTTCGTTTCTCCGTTTCTTTCTCCGTTTCTCGGTTTATTTCTTCGTTTCTCCATTTATTTCTCCGTTTCTCCGTTTCTTTCTTCCTTTCTCCGTTTCTTTGTTCGTTTCTCCGTTTCTTTCTTCGTTTCTCCGTTTCTTTGTTCGTTTCTCCGTTTCTTTCTCCGTTTCTCGGTTTATTTCTTCGTTTCTCCATTTATTTCTCCGATTCTCCGTTTCTTTCTTCGTTTCTCAGTTTCTTTCTTCGTTTCTCCATTTCTTTCTTCGTTTCTCCGTTTCTTTCTTCGTTTCTCCGTTTCATTCTTGGTTTCTGCGTTTCTTTGTTCGTTTCTCTGTTTCTTTCTTCGTTTCTCCGTTTCTTTCTCCGTTTCTCGGTTTATTTCTTCATTTCTCCGTTTCTTTCTTCATTTCTTCGTTTCTTTCTTCATTTCTCCGTTTCTTTCTTCGTTTCTCCGCTTCTTCCTTCGTTTCATCGTTTCTCCGTTTCTCTGTTTCTCCGTTTCGATTAAATGATTATAATATTTATAATTTCTATTATAAATCATTTGATCTATAGTTAAATTAGACAGTAATACTCTAAATACATATTTAATATATTTTTTAATTTCTTTAGCCTCCAGAAGAATTTTATTTATACTATTTACTATTTATAATAATTTACACAGAATCGGAAATAAATCTAATTATTTATTTATAATAATTTTTTTTTTTCACTTATCTTAAAAATTGGAATGTACTCTTTAAATGTTCGATTCATTTCTTTAATTTATTCATTAAATTGAATTAATCTATTCTTTATAATCACTTTAATAAAATTAATCCCTATAATTATTATAGAACTCATATTGGAATTTAATAATGAAATTTATTTTATTTGCCTAATTAATGTAATTATTGCCCCTATCATTTGCTTAAACAAAAAAATCAATCATAATAATTGTAGTATCGGATTTTCGGCGTCCGCTTAGGCTTGCTTCGAGCGTAGGCCTAAACAAGATAACGTGCGCGGTTGGACTCGAGTTGAAGTAAACATTTAGCGCCGATCGGCCCGCTAGTTTTCCTGGAAGGCACGAGTATCCTTTACAAAGGGTCTTGTGCGACGACCGAGCGTGAGAATGCATGGGGATGAAAGGAAATACATGTGGTTCGGAGAAAGTGAAGAGTGTTTAGAAAAGACGGGTGATTGGGATGGCCGAGCGTGGCCGAATGTCTGAAGTGAGAGAGACTGAGGATTGGAATGAAAGAGAATGAATGGGAATGACTATATAGAGCGCGAGAAGAACGTAGGAACACAGTATGGTACAGTATGATATAGTATGACAAAGTATGACGACGAGAGTATGTCCGAAGAGTGTGTCGCGGACGGTATGACTAAAAAGACGATAAGACGAGACAACTAAAAGACGTATCCAGCGAAACTAACCACTGACACTACATCTAACACTATCATCATTGTAATATATAATATTATTAAATATACTTTAATATACCACATCAGAGCAATAGTTATTTGGGGGCTCGTACGGGGATAAATTATTCAAAAGGATCTCTCCTCCAGAGATCCAAGTGATAAGAGGAGAGAACGAAACAACAATTTTGGGGGCTCGTCCGGGATGAATCAGACAGGTGCCGTTATGCAGGATAGTTTAGACGTAGTTCAGTGTGAAGGTGAAACGACGAGAGTTACAAGGATGAGCGGCAAGACACGACGAAAAAGTGCCAGTGGTGAAAATATGTGTGACAATTCTGAAGTTGCTAAAATGAAGTTGGTAGAACTTCGAGCAGAATTGAAAAGACGAAAATTAAGAATCACTGGAAATAAAGACGAATTACGACGACGCTTGCAAGCTGCCTTGACGCTAGAAGAAGAAAGTGAAGACGAAGATACGAGTGATGGTGACGAAGACGACGACGAAGAAGATGATGTGGTCAGAGTTGAAGAAGACGTTGACGACGGTGATAATGGAAGATCAGGACGTAATACACGCGGAAGGAGGAGACAGGTAAAATATGTACCTAGTTTTAAAGATGTTGAAGAGTCGCTGACAACGTTCAGCGGGGACGACAAGCGAAGCATTAAACTTTGGATCAGCGATTTTGAGGAAACTGCCGATATGTGCGAATGGACTGACATTCAAATGATAATATACGCCAAAAGACTTTTACGAGGTCCGGCAAAGCTGTTTGTTAATTACGAGAAATGTGGCCGAAGCTGGAAATGTTTGAAGACTGCTTTGAAATTGGAATTTGGTTATAAAGGCAGTAGCTACCAAATACAACAAGAGCTGACGCAAAGAAGGAAGCGTAATGACGAATCGTATCAAGAATACATCTATCAGATGCTTGACATAGCCTCTCAAGCAGACATGGAGACTGATGCTGTGATACGATACATAATCGACGGAATTCAAGACGAAGAGTATAACAAAGTCGTGTTGTACGGAGCCAGGAGCATTGGAGAGCTGAAGAAGAAATTCATAATCTACGAGGAAATGAAGAACAGCATTAGGACGAAGACGAAGCGCGTGGAAGATAAAGTGCAGAAACCAGTGCGTGCTGTAAATGCGGAGACGAAGCGCATGGATGATGAAGTGCAGAGACCAGTGCGTGTTGTAAATGCGAAAACGAAGCGATGTTTTAGTTGTGGATTGCCAAATCATGTGAGTGCGAATTGTCCAATGAAGGACAAAGGGGTAAAATGTTTCAAGTGCAATGAACACGGGCACGTTGCATCGAAGTGCCCGCAAAAGTTGAATGTGGAAAAGGAAGTTTGTAGTGTCGCACAGCTTCCTCGAGGAGAACTACACGAAAAGGTAAAGACAACGAAGCATGACTTAGTAACATTGATCGATACAAATAGCGATTTGTCTTTGATGCGGACGAATGAATGTGTGAAAATAAGCGCGGTTCGCGAAGTTTACAAAATAGATGTGCCGTATACCAAAGATTTTTCGAGAAGAAGTACTGTAGAAAATCCTGAGAGCGTATTGAATGCCGCGAGTAAGTTTGAGTTGTCCATTGACTGGGACAAAGGTCAGTTTGTGCAATCAAAGATCGAGTACGTAGGGCGCATGGTTAAGAATGATAGTGTGCGTCCGTCGGAACAGAAAACTGATGTCGTTGTGAGATTCTCGAAATCAGAGAGTGTTGAAGCCGTTAAAAATATTCTGGGTTCGATTAGTTGTTTTAGAATGTTTGTAAACCAGTACGCGATTATTCCAAGACCGTTAAAGAATTTATTACAGACGAACGTTAAATTAGAATTTGGTTTTAAAGGGGAACAAGCGCCGGTGCATTTAAGAATGGTATCGTCAAATGGGCCTGTGCCGGAGATTTGTAATGTATACGCCGATACGAAATCGAATAGAGATGCGTGCATGTGTGTGAACAAGGGTGAGCGGAGTGTGACCACACGACTGCGCGCAGTGCAGCAAAAAGACGTTGGACTAAAGAACATTGCCGAATTGGTGTGCCAAGGCAAAACGAATGATTGTTATGTGAAGGATGATTTATTGTTTGAAGTGACCAGTGAGCATAGGTTGATGAAACAGGACGCCTTCGTGAAGTGCACGTGGCCTTATGCCACGAAGACGACGAACGCCGCCGAAATTCTCAGTAGGCTGAGAAAAAGATCGATTGCATTGGGAAAGCCGAGGAGGATCATTACGGATCATGGTATTGTAAAAGCTGAAGGGCAGGTATCGCGGATTAACTTTATACCTCGGTTGACGAATTTGTTTGCGCCGAAACCGCGCGAATGGTGCAGGTACCTGGAGTGGGCCCAGCGATGTTTTAACGCTACGCCGTGTAGGAACTTAGGTAGGCTGCCGATTCAATTGCTGCTCGGAACGCACGTGAAGTTCAAAAGCGACCCGACGACCAGGGAAACAATTAAGAACGAATGGATAGCCGTAGTTAAAAAAGATCGAGACAAATTCAGACGACGAACAAAAGAAAACATGCAGAAGGTGCAGCAGACGTCCAGACGGAATTACGACGCAAAGACGAAGAGGGCGAAACGTTACGAGGAAGACGATCTCGTAGCTATCCGCAGGACACAGTTCGAACCAGGGATCAATGACCTCAGTAATAGTGACTCAAGTGTGAGTGACTGCGAAAGCGTAAGACATCTGAGGGCAGATGTCAAAGCAGGATGGCCGAGTGTAGTATCGGATTTTCGGCGTCCGCTTAGGCTTGCTTCGAGCGTAGGCCTAAACAAGATAACGTGCGCGGTTGGACTCGAGTTGAAGTAAACATTTAGCGCCGATCGGCCCGCTAGTTTTCCTGGAAGGCACGAGTATCCTTTACAAAGGGTCTTGTGCGACGACCGAGCGTGAGAATGCATGGGGATGAAAGGAAATACATGTGGTTCGGAGAAAGTGAAGAGTGTTTAGAAAAGACGGGTGATTGGGATGGCCGAGCGTGGCCGAATGTCTGAAGTGAGAGAGACTGAGGATTGGAATGAAAGAGAATGAATGGGAATGACTATATAGAGCGCGAGAAGAACGTAGGAACACAGTATGGTACAGTATGATATAGTATGACAAAGTATGACGACGAGAGTATGTCCGAAGAGTGTGTCGCGGACGGTATGACTAAAAAGACGATAAGACGAGACAACTAAAAGACGTATCCAGCGAAACTAACCACTGACACTACATCTAACACTATCATCATTGTAATATATAATATTATTAAATATACTTTAATATACCACATCAGAGCAATAGTTATTTGGGGGCTCGTACGGGGATAAATCATTCAAAAGGATCTCTCCTCCAGAGATCCAAGTGATAAGAGGAGAGAACGAAACAACATAATTATAGGATATTGATCTGTTATACAAACGTCTATTATAGTTATTTTGTTAATAATTAACAAAAATACATTTTTAACATATTTCATTTTATATTCAATAATTCCTTTAATTTTAATTTTTATATTTAAAATAATAAAGATTAACTCTTCTTCCTTATTTAATATATTAACCTCTAATAAAAGAAAAAGTATTTTACACTCAATAATTATTATGTACACAAATTTCCCACCTATAGCACTTTTTATACTGAAATAAATCGTCTTAGAAACATTAATAAATTCAAGAATAAAATTTCACGTGGAAGGTTTAATTTTACATTTATTCGAAAGATGAAACATACAAAAGTTTGTACAAAAGTATTTATTTATTTTATCGCACGGTACGGAATATCATACAAATGGAAATACTTATCTCTAATGTCGGTAAATTGTACTTGTCGCGCCATCTATTTGTAGAAATTAGAACAATTCCTCGACAAACTTGAGCATTCCTCCGCCAGGTGTTTTCACACCTTAAGTGTAGTTTAACCCTTTCTCCAATAGATGGCAACCCATGTAATTACCACGTTACAGGGATTTGTAATTGCGGGTTCAGGATATATTTGCATACATACAAACTATAATTCCGATATGTAGAGAAATATTCATTTATTTTATCCCACGGCTTCTTCGATCGTATTTGTTCGATCTAACCAAATATTTCAAGAAATTGATGGCTTTATAGCCATTATTTATACCGGAACATTATGAAAAATTGTTTAATCTACGGTCCAACGACCGTTGTTAATTATTATGATAAATAAACGTCAAGATATTGCGAAATCTGCGAAGGCGAACGGTTTCGGTGAATGTTTATTCATTTCCGCGAGTTTTACTAACATTCATGCATGTTCCCAATATTAATCGAACAATGTTCATCTTATTGATGCATTACAAATGATTAAGAACTTATAGAAATTAATTTTGATCGAGCTTCGAAGTAAAGAGATGATTCTTAAAGTTTTAAAATAAAAAGTGAAGTAATTTATTACTATAATTTGATTTAAAAAATCAATTCTTTTGTCAGACATCTAATGATTTGATTTAATTAAATATTATATGAGTAGGTTAAAATTTAATTTTGGTTGTTAATTCAATTAATAAAGTTTGAATAATTAGTTCTTTCCACAACAATTGGCATAAATCTGTGATTAGCTCCGCAGATTTCAGAACATTGTCCGAAAAATACTCCAGGTCGATTAGTAATTAAATTTATTTGGTTAATTCGCCCTGGTACTGAGTCTATTTTTAAGCCTAAAGACGGAACAGTTCAAGAGTGAATTACGTCGTTTGATGTTGTTAATATTCGAATTAGTGTATTAGATGGAATAATTATTCGATTATCTACGTCTAGGAGACGAAAAATGTAAATATTATTTAAATCTTTATCTATATAGGAGTCAAAATTTAAATTATTAAATTCTGGGTATTCATAGGATCAATATCATTGGTGCCCAATTGATTTGATTGTTAAGTATACGGGTATTCATAGTTCATCAATAAAATATAGGGTTTTTAAAGAAGGAAGTGCAATTACTCCTAAAATTATTATTGGGAGTAAAGTTCATACAATTTCAATATGATGATTTTTAAGTAAAAATCGATTGATAAATTTATTAGTAAAAATATCTAATATAATTATTAGAGTTAATGAAGAGATTATAATTATTATAATTATTGTGAAGTTGTGAAAAAGATTTAAATTATCGGCATATGGCGAATTGGGGTCTTGGAAATTAATTATTTTTCAATGGGACATTTTTAATAAAAATATTAAATTTTATAAATGAATCTTAAATTCATGCACTAATCTGCCATATTAAGATTTGTTTTTAATAATTAGAGGAATAGAGAGGAATGAGTGGTCTTTTGGGGAAAAGTTTTGGGGTCATTCTAGTGATGATTGATTAAATTTAAATATAGCTAGACGTTTAGTTATAAATCTCTCCAATATAATAAACAAGAGTAAAATTATTCTTTTGAATGAAATTATTGAGCCAATAGATGATAATAAATTTTCACAGTAGTAGGAATCCGGGTAATCTGAATAACGTCGAGGTATTCCTATCATTCCTAAAAAATGCTGAAGGAAAGAAGTTATATTTACCCCAATAAATATTATATAAAATTGAGTTTTAAGATAAAATTGATTTAGGGTAAATCCTGTGAATAAAGGGAATCAATGAATTAATGAAGCAATAATAGAAAATACTGCTCCTATTGACAGTACATAGTGGAAATGAGAGACAACATAGTATGTATCATGTAGTATAATATCAATAGATGAGTTTGATAATATAATTCCTGTTAATCCTCCTATTGTAAATAAAAAAATAAAGCCAAATTATCAAATAATAGAAGGATTAATAATAAGTTTTGACCCGTAGTACGTAGCTAGTCATCTAAATACTTTGATTTCTGTGGGAATTGAAATGATTATAGTTGCCGAAGTGAAATAAGCTCGTGTGTCTACATCTAAGCCTACTGTGAATATGTGATGTGCTCACACAATAAATCCTAGAAATCCAATTCCGAGTATTGCATAAACTATCCCTAGGTTCCCAAAAGTTTCCTTTTTCCCTCTTTCATTGAAAATGATATGGGAGATTAATCCAAACCCGGGTAAAATTAAAATATAGACTTCAGGATGCTCAAAAAATCAAAATAAATGTTGAAATAAAATTGGGTCCCCTCCCCCAGTAGGATCAAAGAAGGAAGTATTTAAATTTCGGTCTGTTAATAACATAGTAATAGCTCCGGCTAATACAGGTAGTGAGAGAAGAAGCAAAATTGTAGTAATTAATACTGACCAAGCAAATAAGGATATTTGATCGAATTTTAAAGCATTATTTTTTATTTTAAGAATTGTAACAATAAAATTAATTGATCCTATAATTGAAGAGATACCTGCAATATGCAAAGAAAAAATTGTTAAGTCTATAGATGAAGATGGGTGATAAAGATTTGATGACAAAGGAGGGTAGATTGTTCATCCAGTTCCCGAGCCTGGGAATAATAGTGTTGTAAGAATTCAAAGTAATAATGAAGGGGGGATTAGTCACAATCTTATATTATTTATTCGGGGAAATGCTGTATCAGGGGATCCAATTATTAAGGGAATTATTCAGTTTCCGAATCCTCCGATTATAAATGGTAAAACTATAAAAAAAATTATTACAAAAGCATGTGATGTTACAATTGAGTTATAAATTTGGTCGATATTAATTCAAGTTCCTGGCCTATTTAATTCTATACGAATTAGTATCCTTAAAGAAGAACCAATTATACCAGATCATATAGCTGATATGAAATATAATATCCCAATATTTTTGTGATTTGTTGAATACATATATTAATTATGTTAAAAATTAATATAACCAGTATATCATAAACATAAATATAAATATTAAAAAAGTTATAAATAGATAATAGTTTAGAAAATTAAGGTTAATTTAGTTATATATTTTTTATTTAATTGAAGGGAAAAAATATGAGAAGGATATATTTAAATAATTTCATGATATAATTAATCTTATAAAAAGATACACAATTATTAAAAGTATAAATTTTATTCTTGAATTTATTAATGTTTCTAGGACGATTCATTTCAGTATAAAGAGTGCTATAGGTGGGAAATTTGTGTACATAATAATTATTGAGTATAAAATAATTTTTCTTCTATTAGAGGTTAATATATTAAATAAGGAAGAAGAATTAATCTTTATTATTTTAAATATAAAAATTAAAATTGAAGAAATTATTGAATATAAAATGAAATATGTTAAAAATGTATTTTTTTTAATTATTAATAAAATAACTATAATAGATGTTTGTATAACAGATGAATATCCTATAATTATTTTGATTGATTTTTTATTTAAGCAAATGATAGGGGCAATAATTACATTAATTAGGCAAATAAAATAAATTTCATTATTAAATTTTAATACGAGTTCTCTACTAATTATAGGGATTAATTTTAATAAAGTTATTATAAAGAATAGATTAATTCAATTTAATGAATAAATTAAAGAAATGAATCGAACATTTAAAGGGTACATCCCAATTTTTAAAATAAATGAATAAAAAATAATTTTTATAAATAAATAATTAGATTTATTTCCGATTGTGTGTAAATTATTATATACAGTAAATATGATAAATAAAATTCTTCTGGAGGCTAAAGAGATTAAAAAATATATTAAATGTGTATTTAGAGAATTAGTGTATAGTTTAATTATAGCTCAAATGATTTATAATAGAAATTATAACGATTATAATCATTTAATCGAAACGGAGAAACGGAGAAACGGAGAAACGAAGGAAGAAACGGAGAAACGAAGAGAGAAACGGAGAAACGAAGAAAGAAACGGAGAAACGAAGAAAGAAACGGAGAAACGAAGAAATAAATGGAGAAACGAAGAAATAAACGGAGAAACGAAGAAAGAAACGGAGAAACTAAGAAAGAAACGGAGAAACGAAGAAATAAATGGAGAAATGAAGAAACAAACGGAGAAACGAAGAAGGAAACGGAGAAACGAAGAAAGAAACGGAGAAACGAAGAAAGAAACGGAGAAACGAAGAAAGAAACAGAGAAACGGAGAAATAAATGTAGAAACGAAGAAATAAACGGAGAAACGAAGAAAGAAACGGACACACGAAGAAAGAAACGGAAAAACGGGGAAAGAAACGGAGAAACGAACAAAGAAACGGAGAAACGAAAAAACAAACGGAGAATCGAAGAATGAAACGGAGAAACGGAGAAATAAATGGAGAAACGAAGAAATAAACGGAGAAACGAAGAAAGGAACGGAGAAACTAAGAAAGAAACGGAGAAACGAACAAATAAATGGAGAAACGAAGAAACAAACGGAGAAACGAAGAAGGAAACGGAGAAACGAAGAAAGAAACGGAGAAACGAAGAAAGAAACGGAGAAACGAAGAAATAAATGGAGTAACGAAGAAAGAAACGGAAAAACGGAGAAAGAAACGGAGAAACGAACAAAGAAACGGAGAAACGAAAAAACAAACGGAGAATCGAAGAATGAAACGGAGAAACGGAGAAATAAATGGAGAAACGAAGAAATAAACGGAGAAACGAAGAAAGGAACGGAGAAACGAACAAAGAAGCGGAGAAACAAACAAAGAAACGGAGAAACGAACAAAGAAACGGAGAAACGAAGAAAGAAACGGAGAAACGGAGAAGTAAATGGAGAAACGAAGAAATAAACGGAGAAACGAAGAAAGGAACTGAGAAACGAACAAAGAAACGGAGAAACGGAGAAACGGACAAAGAAACGGAGAAATAAATGGAAAAACGAACAAGTAAACGGAGAAACGAAGAAAGAAACGGAGAATCGGAGAAATAAATGGAGAAATGAAGAAATAAACGGAGAAACGAACAAAGAAACGGAGAAACAAAGAAAGAAACGGAGAAACGAACAAAGAAATGAAGAAACGAAGAAACGGAGAAACGAACAAAGAAACGGAGAAACGAACAAAGAAACGGAGAAGCGAACATAGAAACGGAGAAACGAACAAAGAAACGGAGAAACGATGAAAGCATCGTAGAAACGAAGAAAGAAACGAAGAAACGAAGAAAGAAACGGAGAAACGAAGAAAGAAACGGAGAATCGGAGAAATAAATGGAGAAACGAACAAAAAACGGTGAAACGGAGAAACGGGAAAACCGAGAAACGGAGAAACGGAGAAACGGAGAAACGGAGAAACGGAGTAACGGAGAAACGGAGAAACGGAGAAACGGAGAAACCGAGAAACCGAGAAACGGAGAAACGGAGAAACGGAGAAACGGAGAAACGGAGAAACCGAGAAACCGAGAAACGGAGAAACGGAGAAACCGAGAAACGGAGAAGCCGAGAAACCGAGAAACGGAGAAACCGAGAAACGGAGAAACGGGGAAACCGAGAAACGAAGAACCGTTTCTCCGTTTCTTTGTTCGTTTCTCCGTTTCTTTGTTCGTTTCTCCATTTATTTCTCCGTTTCTTTGTTCGTTTCTCCGTTTCTTTGTTCGTTTCTCCGTTTCTTTCTTTGTTTCTCCGTTTCTTTCTTCATTTCTCCGTTTCTTTGTTCGTTTCTCCGTTTCATTCTCCATTTCTCGGTTTATTTCTTCGATTCTCCATTTATTTCACCGATTCTCCGTTTCTTTCTTCGTTACTCCGTTTCTTTGTTCGTTTCTCCATTTATTTCACCGATTCTCCGTTTCTTTCTTCGTTACTCCGTTTCTTTGTTCGTTTCTCCGTTTCTTTCTTTGTTTCTCCGTTTCTTTCATCGTTTCTCCGTTTCTTACTTCGTATCACCGTTTCTTTCTCCGTTTCTCCGTTTCTTTCTTCGTTTCTCCGTTTCTTTCTTCGTTTCTCCGTTTCTTTGTTCGTTTCTCCGTTTCTTCCTTCGTTTCTCCGTTTCTTTCTTCGTTTCTCCGTTTCTCTCTCCGTTTCTCGGTTTATTTCTTCGTTTCTCCATTTATTTCTCCGTTTCTCCGTTTCTTTCTTCGTTTCTCCGTTTCTTTGTTCGTTTCTCCGTTTCTTTGTTCGTTTCTTCATTTCATTCTCCGTTTCTCCGTTTCTTTGTTCGACTCTCCATTTCTTTCTCCGTTTCTCGGTTTATTTCTTCGTTTCTCCATTTATTTCTCCGATTCTCCGTTTCTTTCTTCGTTTCTTCGTTTCTTTCTTCGTTACTCCGTTTCTTTCTTCGTTAGTCCGTTTCTTCCTTCGTTTCTCCGTTTCTTTCTTCGTTTCTCCGTTTCTCTCTCCGTTTCTCGGTTAATTTCTTCGTTTCTCCATTTATTTCTCCGATTCTCCGTTTCTTTCTTCGTTTCTTCGTTTGTTTCTTCGTTACTCCGTTTCTTTCTTCGTTTCTCCGTTTCTTTCTTCGTTTCTCCGTTTCTTTCTTCGATTCTCCGTTTATTTCTTCGTTTCTCCGTTTCGTTCTTCGTTTCTCCGATTATTTCTTCGTATCTCCATTTATTTCTCCGTCTTTCCGCTTCTTTCTTCGTTTCTCCGTTTCTTTCTTCGTTTCTCCGTTTCTTTGTTCGTTTCTCCGTTTATTTCTTCGTTTCTCCATTTATTTCTCCGTTTCTCCGTTTCTTTCTTCGTTTCTCCGTTTCTTTCTTCGTTTCTCCGTTTCTTTCTTCGTTTCACCGATTATTTCTTCGTTTCTCCATTTATTTCTCCGTCTTTCCGCTTCTTTCTTCGTTTCTCCGTTTCTTTGTTCGTTTCTTCCTTTCATTCTTCGTTTCTCCGTTACTTTGTTCGACTCTCCGTTTCTTTCTCCGTTTCTCGGTTTATTTCTTCGTTTCTCCATTTATTTCTCCGATTCTCCGTTTCTTTCTTCGTTTCTTCGTTTCTGTCTTCGTTACTCCGTCTCTTTCTTCGTATCTCCGTTTCTTTCTCCGATTCTCCGTTTCTTTCTTCGTTTCTCCGTTTCTTTCATCGTTTCTCCGTTTCTTTCTTCGTTTCTCCGTTTCTTTGTTCGTTTCTCCGTTTATTTCTTCGTTTCTCAATTTATTTCTCCGTTTCTCCGTTTCTTTCTTCGTTTCTCCGTTTCCTTGTTCGTTTCTCCGTTTCTTTCTTCGTTTCTCCGTTTCTTTCTTCGTTTCTCCGTTTCTTTCTCCCTTTCTCCGTTTCTTTCTACGTTTCTCCGTTTCTTTGCTCGTTTCTCCGTTTCTTTCTTCGTTTCTTTCTTCGTTTCTTTCATCGTTACTCCGCTTCTTTCTTTGTTTCTCCGTTTCTTTCTCCGTTTCTCCGTTTCTTTCTTCGTTTCTCCGTTTCTTTCTTCGTTTCTCCGTTTCTTTCTTCGTTTCTCCGTTTCTTTGTCCGTTTCTCCGTTTCTTTGTTCGTTTCTCCGTTTCTTTGTTCGTTTCTCCGTTTCTTTGTTCGTTTCTCCGTTTCTTTCTCCGTTTCTCGGTTTATTTCTTCGTTTCTCCATTTATTTCTCTGGTTCTCCGTTTCTTTCTTCGTTTCTTCGTTTCTTTCTCGGTTACTCCGTTTCTTCAATCATAATAATTATAGGATATTGATCTGTTATACAAACATCTATTATAGTTATTTTGTTAATAATTAACAAAAATACATTTTTAACATACTTCATTTTATATTCAATAATTCCTTTAATTTTAATATTTATATTCAAAATAATAAAGATTAACTCTTCTTCCTTATTTAAAATATTAACCTCTAATAAAAGAAAAATTATTTTATACTCAATAATTGTTATGTACACAAATTTCCCACCTATAGCACTCTTTATACTGAAATAAATCGTCCTAGAAACATTAATAAATTCAAGAATAAAATTTACCGCGGAAGGTTTAATTTTACATTTATTCGAAAGATGAAACATTCAAAAGTTTGTACAAAAGTATTTATTTATTTTACCGCACGGTTGGGAATATCATACAAATGGAAATACTTACCTCTAATGTCGGTAAATTGTACGTGTCGCGCCATCTATTTGTGGAAATTAGAACAATTCCTCGACAAACTTGAGCGTTTCTCCGCCAGGTGTTTTCACCCCTTAAGTGTAGTTTAACCCTTTCTCCAATAGATGGCAACCCATGTAATTACCACGTTACAGGGATTTGTAATTGCGGGTTCAGAATATACTAGCATACATACCAACTATATTTTCCGATATGTAGAGAAATATTCATTTATTTTATCCCACGGCTTCTTCGATCGTATTTGTTCGATCTAACCAAATATTTCAAGAAATTGATGGCTTTTTATACCGAAACATTGTCAAAAATTGTTTAATCTACGGTCCAACGACGGTTGTTAATAATTATGATAAATAAATGTCAAGATATTGCGAAGTCTGCGAAGCCGAACGGTTTCAGTGAATATTTGTTCATTTCAGCGATTGTTATTAACATTTACGCATGTTCCCTATATTGATCGAACAATGTGCATCTAATTTATGCATTAAAAATGATTGATTTGCTTCTAGCAATGGAATTTGATCGAACTTCAAAGTAAAGAGATGTTTGTTAAAGTTTTGAAGCATGGAAAGTAATAATTGTCTATGAGATATATCAATTTAACATTTGATTAATACAAGAAGAATCGTAATTTTTGGTAAAATAAGATAATAAAAAATAATTATTATAAATAAATAATTAGATCTATTTTCGATTCTGTGTAAATTATTATATACAGTAAATTGTATTAATAAAATTCTTCTGGAGGCTAAAGAGATTAAAAAACATATTAAATATGTATTTAGAGTATTAGTGTATAATTTAACTACAGCTCAAATGATTTATAATAGAAATTATAACTATTATAATCATTTAATCGAAACGGAGAAACGGAGAAACGGAGAAACGGAGAAACGAAGAAACGAAGGAAGAAACGGAGAAACGAAGAAAGAAACGGAGAAACGAAGAAAGAAACGGAGAAACGAAGAAAGAAACGGAGAAACGAAGATTTAAATGGAGAAACGAAGAAATAAACGGAGAAACGAAGAAAGAAACAGAGAAACGAAGAAAGAAACGGAGAAACGGAGAAATAAATGGAGAAACGAAGAAAGAAACGGAGAAACGAAGAAAGAAACGGAGAAACGAAGAAAGAAACGGAGATACGAAGAAAGTAACGGAGAAACTCAGAAAGAAACGAAGAAACGAAGAAAGAAACGGAGAAACGAAGGAAGAAACGGACTAACGAAGAAAGAAACGGAGTAACGAAGAAAGAAACGAAGAAACGAAGAAAGAAACGGAGAATCGGAGAAATAAATGGAGAAACGAAGAAATAAACCGAGAAACGGAGAAAGAAATGGAGAGTCGAACAAAGAAACGGAGAAACGGAGAATGAAATGAAGAAACGAACAAAGAAACGGAGAAACGAACAAAGAAACGGAGAAACGAAGAAAGAAACGGAGAAACAGAGAAATAAATGGAGAAACGAAGAAATAAACCGAGAAACGGAGAGAGAAACGGAGAAACGAAGAAAGAAACGGAGAAACGAAGGAAGAAACGGAGAAACGAACAAAGAAACGGAGAAACGAACAAAGAAACGGAGAAACGGAGAAATAAATGGCGAAACGAAGAATTAAACGGAGAAACGAAGATACGGAGAAACGAAGAAAGGACCGGAGAAACGAAGAAAGAAACGGAGAAACGAAGAAAGAAACGAAGAAACGGAGAAAGAAACGGAGAAACGAACAAAGAAACGGAGAAACGGAGAAATAAATGGCGAAACGAAGAATTAAACGGAGAAACGAAGATACGGAGAAACGAAGAAAGGAACGGAGAAACGAAGAAAGAAACGGAGTAACGAAGAAAGAAACGAAGAAACGAAGAAAGAAACCGAGAAACGAACAAAGAAACGGAGAAACGAAGAAAGAAACGGAGAAACGAAGAAAGAAACGGAGAAACGAAGAAAGAAACGGAGAAACTGAGAAATAAATGGAGAAACGAAGAAATAAACGGAGAAACGAAGAAAGAAACGGAGAAACGAAGAAAGAAACGGAGAAACGAAGACAGAAACGGAGAAACGAACAAAGAAACGGAGAAACGAACAAAGAAACGGAGAAACGAACAAAGAAACGGAGAAACGGAGAAATAAATGGCGAAACGAAGAATTAAACGGAGAAACGAAGATACGGAGAAACGAAGAAAGAAACGGGGTAACGAAGAAAGAAACGAAGACAGAAACGGAGATCGGAGAAATAAATGGAGAAACGAAGAAAGAAACGGAGAAACGAAGAAAGAAACGGAGAAACGAAGAAAGAAACGGAGAAACGAAGAAAGAAACGGAGAAACGAAGAAAGAAACGGAGAAACGAAGAAAGAAACGGAGAAACGAAGAAAGAAACGGAGAAACGAAGAAAGAAACGAAGAAACGGAGAAAGAAACGGAGAAACGAACAAAGAAACGGAGAAACGGAGAAATAAATGGCGAAACGAAGAATTAAACGGAGAAACGAAGATACGGAGAAACGAAGAAAGGAACGGAGAAACGAAGAAAGAAACGGAGTAACGAAGAAAGAAACGAAGAAACGAAGAAAGAAACGGAGAAACGAAGAAAGAAACGGAGAAACGAAGATTTAAATGGAGAAACGAAGAAAGTAACGGAGAAACTCAGAAAGAAACGAAGAAACGGAGAAAGAAACGGAGAAACGAACAAAGAAACGGAGAAACGGAGAAATAAATGGCGAAACGAAGAATTAAACGGAGAAACGAAGATACGGAGAAACGAAGAAAGGAACGGAGAAACGAAGAAAGAAACGGAGTAACGAAGAAAGAAACGAAGAAACGAAGAAAGAAACGGAGAAACGAACAAAGAAACGGAGAAACGAAGAAAGAAACGGAGAAACGAAGAAAGAAACGGAGAAACGAACAAAGAAATGGAGAAATAAATGGCGAAACGAAGAATTAAACGGAGAAACGAACAAAGAAACGGAGAAACGAACAAAGAAACGGAGAAACGAACAAAGAAATGGAGAAATAAATGGCGAAACGAAGAATTAAACGGAGAAACGAAGATACGGAGAAACGAAGAAAGGACCGGAGAAACGAAGAAAGAAACGGGGTAACGAAGAAAGAAACGAAGAAAGAAACGGAGATCGGAGAAATAAATGGAGAAACGAAGAAAGAAACGGAGAAACGAAGAAAGAAAAGGAGTAACGAAGAAAGAAACGGAGAAACGAAGAAAGAAACGGAGAAACGAAGAAAGAAACGGAGTAACGAAGAAAGAAACGAAGAAACGGAGAAAGAAACGGAGAAACGAACAAAGAAACGGAGAAACGAAGAAAGAAACGGAGAAACGAAGAAAGAAACGGAGAAACGAAGAAAGAAACGGAGAAACGAAGAAAGAAACGGAGTAACGAAGAAAGAAACGGAGAAACGAAGAAAGAAACGGAGAAACGAAGAAAGAAACGGAGTAACGAAGAAAGAAACGGAGAAACGGAGAAATAAATGGAGAAACGAAGAAATAAACGGAGAAACGAAGAAAGAAACGGAGAAACGAAGAAAGAAACGGAGAAACGAAGAAAGAAACGGAGAAAGAAACGGAGATCGGAGAAATAAATGGAGAAACGAAGAAATAAACCGAGAAACGGAGAAACGGAGAAACCGAGAAACGGAGAAACCGAGAGACGGAGAAACGGAGAAACCGAGAAACGGAGATACGGAGAAACGGAGAAACGGAGAAACGGAGAAACGGAGAAACCGAGAAACGGAGAAACGGAGAAACCGAGAAACGGAGAAACCGAGAGACGGAGAAACGGAGAAACCGAGAAACGGAGATACGGAGAAACGGAGAAACGGAGAAACGGAGAAACCGAGAAACGGAGAAACCGAGAAACGGAGAAACCGAGAAACCGAGAAACGGAGAAACCGAGAAACGGAGAAACGGGGAAACCGAGAAACGGAGAACCGTTTCTCCGTTTCTTTGTTCGTTTCTCCGTTTCTTTGTTCGTTTCTCCATTTATTTCTCCATTTCTCCGTTTCTTTGTACGTTTCACCGTTTCTTTGTTCGTTTCTCCGTTTCTTTCTTCGTTTCTCCGTTTCTTTGTTCGTTTCTCCGTTTCTTTGTTCGTTTCTCCGTTTCTTTCTTTGTTTCTCCGTTTCTTTGTTCGTTTCTCCATTTATTTCTCCGTTTCTCCGTTTCTTTCTTCGTTTCGCCGTTTCTTCGTTCGTTTCTCCGTTTCTTTCTTCGTTTCTCTGTTACTTTGTTCGTTTCTCCGTTTCTTTCTCCGTTTCTCCGTTTCTTTCTTCGTTTGTCCGTTTCTTTGTTCCTTTCTCTGTTTGTTTCTTCGTTTCTCCATTTATTTCTCCGTTTCTCCGTTTCTATCTTTGTTTCTCCGTTTCTTCGTTCGTTTCTCCGTTTCTTTCTTCGTTTCTCTGTTTCTTTGTTCGTTTCTCCATTTATTTCTCCGTTTCTCCGTTTCCTTGTTCGTTTTTCCGTTTCTTCGTTCGTTACTGCGTTTCTTTCTTCGTTTCTCCGTTTATTTCATCGTTTCTCCATTTATTTCTACGTTTCTCCGTTTCTTTCTTCATTTCTCCGTTTCATTCTTGGTTTCTGCGTTTCTTGCTTCATTTCTCCGTTTCTTTCTTCGTTTCTCCGTTTATTTCATCGTTTCTCCATTTATTTCTCCGATTCTCCGTTTCTTTCTTCGTTTCTCCGTTTCTTTCTTCGTTTCTCCGTTTCTTTCTTCGTTTCTCCGTTTCTTTCTTCGTTTCTCCGTTTCTTTCTCCGTTTCTCCGTTTATTTCTTCGTTTCTCCGTATCTTTCTTCGTTTCTTCGTTTCTTTCTTCATTTCTCCGTTTCTTTCTTCGTTTCTCCGTTTCTTCCTTCGTTTCATCGTTTCTCCGTTTCTCTGTTTCTCCGTTTCGATTAAATGATCATAATATTTATAATTTCTACTATAAATCATTTGATCTATAGTTAAATTAGACACTAATACTCTAAATATATATTTAATATATTTTTTAATCTCTTTAGCCTCCAGAAGAATTTTATTTATACTATTTACTGTATATAATAATTTACACAGAATCGGAAATAAATCTAATTATTTATTTATAATAATTATTTTTTTTCATTTATCTTAAAAATTGGGATGTACTCTTTAAATGTTCGATTCATTTCTTTAATTTATTCATTAAATTGAATTAATCTCTTCTTTAAAATAACTTTAATAAAATTAATCCCTATAATTATCATAGAACTCATATTAAAATTTAATAATGGAATTTATTTTATTTGCCTAATTAATGTATTTATTGCCCCTATCATTTGCTTAAACAAAAAAATCAATCATAATAATTATAGGATATTCATCTGTTATACAAACATCTATTATAGTTATTTTATTAATAATTAACAAGAATACATTTTTAACATATTTCATTTTATATTCAATAATCTCTTTAATTTTAATTTTTATATTTAAAATAATAAAGATTAACTCTTCTTCCTTATTTAATATATTAACCTCTAATAAAAGAAAAATTATTTTATACTCAGTAACTATTATGTACACAAATTTCCCACCTATAGCACTCTTTATACTGAAATAAATCGTCCTAGAAACATTAATAAATTCAAGAATAAAATTTACAGTGGAAGGTTTAATTTTACATTTATTCGAAAGATGAAACATACAGAAGTTTGTACACAAGTATTTATTTATTTTATCGCACGGTAGGGAATATCATACAAATGGAAATACTTATCTCTAATGTCGGTAAATTGTACTTGTCGCGCCATGTATTTGTGGAAATTAGAACAATTCCTCGACAAACTTGAGCGTTTCTCCGCCAGGTGTTTTCACCCCTTAAGTGTAGTTTAACCCTTTCTCCAATAGATGGCAACCCATGTAATTACCAGGTTACAGGGATTTGTAATTGCGGGTTTAGAATATATTTGCATACATACAAACTATAATTCCGATATGTAGAGAAATATCCATTTATTTTATCCCACGGCTTCTTCGATCGTATTTGTTCGATCTAACCAAATATTTCAAGAAATTGATGGCTTTTGATACCGAAATATTGTCAAAAATTGTTTAATCTACGGCCCAACGACGGTTGTTAATAATTATGGTAAGAAAATGTCAAGGTATTGCGAAGTCTGCGAAGGCGAACGGTTTCAGTGAATGTTTGTTCATTTCAGCGATTGTGATTCACATTTACGCATGTTCCCTATATTGATCGAACAATGTGCATCTAATTTATGCATTAAAAATGATTGATTTGCTTCTAGCAATGGAATTTGATCGAACTTCAAAGTAAAGAGATGTTTGTTAAAGTTTTGAAGCATGGAAAGTAATAATTGTCTATGAGATATATCAATTTAACATTTGATTAATACAAGAAGAATCGTAATTTTTGGTAAAATAAGTGAATAAAAAATAATTATTATAAATAAATAATTAGATTTGTTTCCGATTGTGTGTAAATTATTATATACAGTAAATAGTATAAATAAAATTCTTCTGGAGGCTAAAGAGATTAAAAAATATATTAAATATGTATTTAGAGTATCAGTGTATAATTTAGCTACAGCTCAAATGATTTATAATAGAAATTATAACTATTATAATCATTTAATCGAAACGGAGAAACGGAGAAACGAAGAAACGAAGGAAGAAACGGAGAAACGAAGAAAGAAACGGAGAAACGAAGAAAGAAACGGAGAAACGAAGAAATAAATGGGGAAACGAAGAAATAAATAGAGAAACGAACAAAGAAACGGAGAACCGATGAAAGAAACGGAGAAACGAAGAAAGAAACGGAGAAACGGAGAAATAAATGGAGAAACGAAGAAATAAACGGAGAAACGGAGAAAGAAACGGAGAAACGAAGAAAGAAACGGAGAAATGAAGAAAGAAACGGAGAAACGAAGAAAGAAACAGAGAATCGGAGAAATAAATGGAGAAACAAAGAAATAAACCGAGAAACGGAGAAAGAAACGGAGAAACGAACAAAGAAACGGAGAAACGATGAAAGAAACGGAGAAACGGAGAAATAAATGGAGAAACGAAGAAATAAACCGAGAAACGGAGAAAGAAACGGAGAAACGAACAAAGAAACGGAGAAACGAAGAAAGAAACGGAGAAACGAACAAAGAAACGAAGACACGGAGAAACAAATGGAGAAACGAACAAAGAAATGGAGAAACGGAGAAATAAATGGAGAAACGAAGAAATAAACGGAGAATCGAAGAAAGAAACGGAGAAACGAACAAAGAAACGGAGAAACGAAGAAAGAAACGGGAAACGAAGAAAGAAACGGGAAACGAAGAAAGATACGGAGAATCGAAGAAAGAAACGGAGAAACGAAGAAAGAAACGGAGAAACGAAGAAAGAAACGGAGAAATAAATGGAGAAACGAAGAAATAAACGGAGAAACGGAGAAAGAAACGGAGAAACGAAGAAAGAAACGGAGAAATGAAGAAAGAAACGGAGAAACGAAGAAAGAAACAGAGAATCGGAGAAATAAATGGAGAAACGAAGAAATAAACCGAGAAACGGAGAAAGAAACGGAGAAACGAACAAAGAAACGGAGAAACGATGAAAGAAACGGAGAAACGGAGAAATAAATGGAGAAACGAAGAAATAAACCGAGAAACGGAGAAAGAAACGGAGAAACGAACAAAGAAACGGAGAAACGAAGAAAGAAACGGAGAAACGAACAAAGAAACGAAGACACGGAGAAACAAATGGAGAAACGAACAAAGAAATGGAGAAACGGAGAAATAAATGGAGAAACGAAGAAATAAACGGAGAATCGAAGAAAGAAACGGAGAAACGAACAAAGAAACGGAGAAACGAAGAAAGAAACGGGAAACGAAGAAAGAAACGGGAAACGAAGAAAGATACGGAGAATCGAAGAAAGAAACGGAGAAACGAAGAAAGAAACGGAGAAACGAAGAAAGAAACGGAGAAACGAACAAAGAAACGAAGAAACGGAGAAACGAACAAAGAAACGGAGAAACGAACAAAGAAACGAAGACACGGAGAAACAAATGGAGAAACGAACAAAGAAATGGAGAAACGGAGAAATAAATGGAGAAACGAAGAAATAAACGGAGAATCGAAGAAAGAAACGGAGGAACGAAGAAAGAAACGGAGAAACGATGAAAGAAACGGAGAAACAAAGAAAGAAACGAAGAAACGAAGAAAGAAACGGAGAAACGAAGAAAGAAACGGAGAATCGGAGAAATAAATGGAGAAACGAACGAAAAACGGTGAAACGGAGAAACCGAGAGACGGAGAAACCGTTAGTCGGGGAAACCGAGAAACGGAGAAACGGAGAAACCGAGAAACGGAGAACCCGAGAAACGAAGAAACGGAGAAACCAAGAAACGGAGAAACGGGGAAACCGAGAAACGGAGATACCGAGAAACGGAGAAACCGAGAAACGGAGAAACGGAGAAACCGAGAAACCGAGAAACGGAGAAACGGAGAATCGTTTCTCCGTTTCTTTGTTCGTTTCTCCGTTTCTTTCTTCGTTTCTCCGTTTCTTGTTTCGTTTCTCCGTTTCTTTCTCCGTTTCTCGGTTTATTTCTTCGTTTCTCCATTTATTTCTCCGGTTCTCCGTTTCTTTCTTCGTTTCTTCGTTTCTTTCTTCGTTACTCCGTTTCTTTCTTCGTTTCTCCGTTTCTTTCTTCGTTTCTCCGTTTCTTTGTTCGTTTCGCCGTTTCTTTGTTCGTTTCTCCGTTTCTTTCTCCGTTTCTCGGTTTATTTCTTCGTTTCTCCACTTATTTCTCCGATTCTCTGTTTCTTTCTTCGTTTCTCCGTTTCTTTCTTCATTTCTCCGTTTCTTTCTTCGTTTCTCCGTTTCTTTCTCCGTTTCTCGGTTTATTCCTTCGTTTCTCCATTTATTTCTCCGATTCTCCGTTTCTTTGTTTCTTTCTTCGTTATTCCGTTTCTTTCTTCGTTTCTCCGTTTCTTTATTCGTTTCTCCGTTTCTTTGTTCGTTTCTCCGTTTCTTTCTCCGTTTCTCGGTTTATTCCTTCGTTTCTCGATTTATTTCTCCAATTCTCCGTTTCTTTGTTCGTTTCTCCGTTTTTTGGTCGTTTCTCCGTGTCTTTGTTCGTTTCTCCGTTTCTTTGTTCGATTCCCCGTTTCTTTGTTCGTTTCTCCGTTTCTTTCTTCGTTTCTCCGTTTATTTAATCGTTTCTCCATTTATTTCTACGTTTCTCCGTTTCTTTCTTGGTTTCTCCGTTTCCTTCATCGTTTCTCCGTTTCTTTGTTCGTTTCTCCGTTTCTTTCTCCGTTTCTCGGTCTATTTCTTCGTTTCTCCGTTTATTTCTTCGTTTTTCCATTTATTTCTCCGTTTCTCCGTTTCTTTCTTCGTTTCTCCGTTTCTTTCTTCGTTTCTCCGTCTCTTCGTTCGTTTCTCCTTTTATTTCTTCGTTTCTCCGTTTCTTTCTTCGTTCCTTCGTTTCCTTGTTCGTTTGTCCGTTTATTTCTTCGTTTCTCCATTTATTTCTCCGTTTCTCCGTTTCTTTCTTCGTTTCTCCGTTTCTTTCTTCGTTTCTCCGTTTCTTTCTTCGTTTCTCCGTTTCTTTCTTCGTTTCTCCATTTCTTTCTTCGTTTCTACGTTTCTTTCTTCGTTTCTCCATTTATTTCTCCGTTTCTTTATGCGTTTCTCCGCTTCTTTCTTCGTTTCTCCGTTTCTTTGTTCGTTTCTCCGTTTCTTTCTTCGTTTCTTCGTTTCTTTCTTCGTTACTCCGTTTCTTTCTTCGTTTCTCCGTTTCATTCTTCGTTTCTGCGTTTCTTTGTACGTTTCTATGTTTCTTTCTTCGTTTCTCCGTTTCTTTCTCCGTTTCTCCGTTTATTTCTTCGTTTCTCCGTATCTTTCTTTGTTTCTTCGTTTCTTTCTTCATTTCTCCGTTTCTTTCTTCGTTTCTCCGTTTCTTCCTTCGTTTCATCGTTTCTCCGTTTCTCTGTTTCTCCGTTTCGATTAAATGATTATTATATTTATAATTTCTACTATAAATCATTTGATCTATAGTTAAATTAGACACTAATACTCTAAATATATATTTAATATGTTTTTTAATCTCTTGAGCCTCCAGAAGAATTTTATTTATACTATTTACTATATATAATAACTTACACAGAATCGGAAATAAGTCTAATTATTTATTTATAATAATTATTTTTTTTTTCACTTATCTTAAAAATTGGGATGTACTCTTTAAATGTTCGATTCATTTCTTTAATTTATTCATTAAATTGAATTAATCTCTTCTTTAAAATAACTTTAATAAAATTAATCCCTATAATTATTATAAAACTCATATTAAAATTTAATAATGAAATTTATTTTATTTGCCTAATTAATGTAATTATTGCCCCTATCATTTGCTTAAACAAAAAAATCAATCATAATAATTATAGGATATTCATCTGTTGTACAAACATCTATTATAGTTACTTTATTAATAATTAACAAAAATACATTTTTAACATATTTCATTTTATATTCAATAATCTCTTTAATTTTAATTTTTATATTTAAAATAATAAAGATTAACTCTTCTTCCTTATTTAATATATTAACCTCTAATGAAAGAAAAATTATTTTATACTCAATAACTATTATGTACACAAATTTCCCACCTATAGCACTCTTTATACTGAAATAAATCGTCCTAGAAACATTAATAAATTCAAGAATAGAATTTACCGTGGTAGGTTTAATTTTACGTTTATTCGAAAGATGAAACATACAAAAGTTTGTACAAAAGTATTTATTTATTTTATCGCATGGTAGGGAATATCATACAAATGGAAATACTTATCTCTAATGTCGGTAAATTGTACTTGTCGCGCCATCTATTTGTGGAAATTAGAACAATTCCTCGACAAACTTGAGCGTTTCTCCGCCAGGTGTTTTCACCCCTTAAGTGTAGTTTAACCCTTTCTCCAATAGATGGAAACCCATGTAATTACCGCGTTACAGGGATTTGTAATTGCGGGTTCAGAATATATTTGCATACATGCAAACTATAATTCCGATATGTAGAGAAATATTCATTTATTTTATCCCACGGCTTCTTCGATCGTATTTGTTCGATCTAACGAAATATTTCAAGAAATTGATGGCTTTTTATACCGAAACATTGTCAAAAATTGTTTAATCTACGGTCCAACGACGGTTGTTAATAATTATGATAAATAAATGTCAAGATATTGCGAAGTCTGCGAAGGCGAACGGTTTCAGTGAATGTTTGTTCATTTCAGCGATTGTTATTAACATTTACGCATGTTCCCTATATTGATCGAACAATGTGCATCTTATTTATGTATTGCAATTAATTAAGAAACTTATCGAAATTGATTTTGATCGAGACTCCACGTTAAAACGTGTTTCGTAAAGTTTTAAAGCACGGAAAGTAACAATTGTTCATTAGATACACAAATTTAACATTTGTTTAATTCTTATAACTTACACAATACGCGCAGAAGTGGTATTTTTTACACAAAAGTGCCAAAATTCAATTAATCGCTTTTTTAGATAGAAAAATCACCGCGATAAATACTTGTGAATCGATAATCGATACGTGTAGCCTTGAGAATGTCAGTTGGATCTCAAGGAAAAGTTCCTTCGCGAACAAGGATTATTTCAACGAAATGATATTTTAAGCCATTATTTATACTAGGACATTGTTAATAATTGTCTCATGTACGATCCTACGACGGTTGTTAATAATTATGATAAACAAACATCAAGATATTGCGAAATCTTCGAGGGCGAATGGTTTCGGTGAATGTTTGTTCATTTCAGCGATTGTTATTAACATTTACGCAGGTTCCCTATATTGATCGAACAATGTGCATCTTATTTATGCATTAAAAGTGATTGATTCGCCTCTAGCAATTGATTTTGATCGAACTTCAAAGTAGAGACATGTTTCTTAAAGAATTAAAACATGGAAAGTAATAATTGCCTAAGAGATATATCAATTTAACATTTGATTAATACATGAAGAATCGAAATTATTGGTAAAATAAGTAAATAGAAAATAATTATTCTAAATAAATAATTAGATTTATTTCCGATTCTGTGTAAATTATTATATAGAGTAAATAGTATAAATAAAATTCATCTGGAGGCTAAAGAGATTAAAAAATATATTAAATATGTATTTAGAGAATTAGTGTATAATTTATCTATAGCTCAAATGATTTATAATAGAAATTATAACTATTATAATCATTTAATCGAAACGGAGAAACGGAGAAATAAATGGAAAAACGAAGAAATAAACGGAGAATCGAAGAAAGGAGCGGAGAAACGAACAAAGAAACAGAGAAACGAAGAAAGAAACGGAGAAACGAACAAAGAAATGAAGAAACGGAGAAACGAACAAAGAAACGGAGAAACGATGACAGAAACGGAGAAACGAAGAAAGAAACGAAGAAAGAAACGGAGAAGCGAAGAAAGAAACGGAGAAACGGACAAAATAAATGGAGAAACGATAAAATAAACGGAGAAACGAAGAAAGAAACGGAGAAACGGACAAAGAAACGGAGAAACGGAGAAATAAATGGAGAAACGAACAAATAAACGGAGAAACGAAGAAAGAAACGGAGAATCGCAGAAATAAATGGAGAAATGAAGAAATAAACGGAGAAACGAACAAAGAAACGGAGAAACGAACAAAGAAACGGAGAAACGAAGAAAGAAACGGGAAACGAAGAAAGAAACGGGAAAAGAAGAAAGATACGGATAATCGAAGAAAGAAACGAAGAAACGAAGAAAGAAACGGAGAAACGAACAAAGAGGCGAAGAAACGGAGAAACGAACAAAGAAACGGAGAAACGAACAAAGAAACGAAGAAACGGAGAAACGAACAAAGAAACGGAGAAACGAACAAAGAAACGAAGACACGGAGAAATAAATGGAGAAACGAACAAAGAAATGGAGAAACGGAGAAATAAATGGAGAAACGAAGAAATAAATGGAGAATCGAAGAAAGAAATGGAGGAACGACGAAAGAAACGGAGAAACGATGAAAGAAACGGTGAAACAAAGAAAGAAACGAAGAAACGGAGAAACGAAGAAAGAAACGGAGAATCGGAGATATAAATGGAGAAACGAACAAAAAACGGTGAAACGGAGAAACGGAGAAACGGAAAAACCGAGAAACGGAGAAACGGAGAAACCGAGAAACGGAGAAACCGTGAGTCGGAGAAACGGAGAAATCGAGAAAAGGAGAAACGGAGATACGGAGAAACGGAGAAACCGAGAAACGGAGAAACGGAGAAGCGGAGAAACGGAGAAACGGAGAAACGGAGAAACGGAGAAACGGAGAAACGGAGAAACGGAGAAACGGAGAAACGGAGAAACGGAGAAACCGAGAGACGGAGAAACGGAGAAACCGAGAGACGGAGAAACGGAGAAACCGAGAAACGGAGAAACGGAGAAACGGAGAAACGGAGAAACCGAGATTCGGAGAAACCGAGAAACGGAGAAACGGAGAAACCGTGAAACGGAGAAACCGAGAAACGGAGAAACGGAGAAACCAAGAAACGGAGAAACGGAGAAACGGAGAAACGAAGAAACGGAGAAACGGAGAAACCGAGAAACCGAGAAACGGAGAAACGGAGAAACCGTGAAACGGAGAAACCGTGAAACGGAGAAACCGAGAAACCGAGAAACGGAGAAACCGAGAAACCGAGAAACGGAGAAACGGAGAAACGGAGAAACGGAGAAACGGAGAAACGGAGAAACGGAGAAACGGAGAAACGGAGAAACGGAGAAACGGAGAAACGGAGAAACGGAGAAACGGAGAAACGGAGAAACGGAGAAACGGAGAAACGGAGAAACCGAGAAACCGAGAAACGGAGAAACGGAGAAACCGTGAAACGGAGAAACCGAGAAACCGAGAAACGGAGAAACCGAGGATCGGGGAAACCGAGAAACGGAGAAACCGAGAAACGGAGAAACCGGGTAACGGAGAAACGGAGAAACCAAGAAACGGAGAAACCGAGAAACGGAGAAACGGGGAAACCGAGAAACGGAGAAACGGAGAAACCGAGAAACCGAGAAACGGAGAAACGTAGAAACCGAGAAACGGAGAAACGGAGATACCGTGAAACGGAGAAACCGAGAAACGGTGAAACGGAGAAACGGAGAAACGGAGAAACGGAGAAACGGAGAAACGGAGAAACGGAGAAACGGAGAAACGGAGAAACGGAGAAACGGAGAAACCGAGAAACGGAGAAACGGAGAAACGGAGAAACCGAGATTCGGAGAAACCGAGAAACGGAGAAACGGAGAAACCGAGAAACGGAGAAACCGAGAAACGGAGAAACGGAGAAACCAAGAAACGGAGAAACGGAGAAACCGAGAAACGGAGAAACGGAGAAATGGAGAAACCGAGAAACGGAGAAACGGAGAAACCGAGAAACCGAGAAACGGAGAAACGGAGAAACGTTTCTCCGTTTCTTTATTCGTTTCTCCATTTCTTTCTTCGTTTCTCCGTTTCTTTGTTCGTTTCTCCGTTTCTTTCTCCGTTTCTCGGTTTATTTCTTCGTTTCTCCATATATTTCTCCGATTCTCCGTTTCTTTCTCCGTTTCTTTGTTCGTTTCTCCGTTTCTTTGTTCGTTTCTCCGTTTCTTTTTCGTTTCTTCGTTTCTTTGTTCGTTTCTCCGTTTCTTTCTCCGTTTCTCCGTTTACTTCTTCGTTTCACCATTTATTTCTCCGTTTCTCCGTTTCTTTCTTCGTTTCTCCGTTTCTTTGTACGTTTCTCCGTTTCTTTGTTCGTTTCTCCGTTTCTTTCTTCGTTTCTCCGTTTATTTCTTCGTTTCTCCATTTATTTCTTCGTTTCTCCGTTTCTTTGTTCATTTCTCCGTTTCTTTCTTCGTATCACCGTTTCATTCTTCGTCTCTCCGTTTCTTTCTTCGTTTCCCCGTTTCTTTCTCCGTTTCTCCGTTTCTTTCTTCGTTTCTCCGTTTCCTTGTTCGTTTCTCCGTTTCTTTTTTCGTTTCTCCATTTATTTCTCCGTTTCTCCGTTTCTTTCTTCGTTTCACCGTTTCTTTGTTCGTTTCTCCGTTTCTTTGTTCGTTTCTCCGTTTCTTTCTTCGTTTCTCCTTTTCTTTCTTCGTTTCTCCGTTTCTTTCTTCGTTTCTCGGTTTATTTCTTCGTTTCTCCATTTATTTCTCCGATTCTCCGTTTCTTTCTACGTTTCTTCGTTTCTTTCTTCGTTACTCCGTTTCTTTCTTCGTTTCTCCATTTATTTCTCCGATTCTCCGTTTCTTTCTTCGTTTCGCCATTTATTTCTCCGTTTCTTCGTTTCTTTCTTCGTTTCTCCGTTTCATTCTTCGTCTCTCCGTTTCTTTCTTCGTTTCTCCGTTTCTTTCTCCGTTTCTCCGTTTCTTTCTTCGTTTCTCCGTTTCCTTGTTCGTTTCTGCGTTTCTTTTTTCGTTTCTCCATTTATTTCTCCGTTTCTCCGTTTCTTTCTTCGCTTCACCGTTTCTTTGTTCGTTTCTCCTTTTCTTTCTTCGTTTCTCCGTTTCTTTGTTCGTTTCTCCGTTTCTTTGTTCGTTTCTTCGTTTCTTTCTCCGTTACTCCGTTTCTTTCTTCGTTTCTCCGTTGCTTTCTTCGTTTCTCCGTTTCTTTCTCCGTTTCTCCGTTTACTTCTTCGTTTCACCATTTATTTCTCCGTTTCTCCGTTTCTTTCTTCGTTTCTCCGTTTCTTTGTACGTTTCTCCGTTTCTTTGTTCGTTTCTCCGTTTCTTTCTTCGTTTCTCCGTTTATTTCTTCGTTTCTCCATTTATTTCTTCGTTTCTCCGTTTCTTTGTTCATTTCTCCGTTTCTTTCTTCGTATCACCGTTTCATTCTTCGTCTCTCCGTTTCTTTCTTCGTTTCTCCGTTTCTTTCTCCGTTTCTCCGTTTCTTTCTTCGTTTCTCCGTTTCCTTGTTCGTTTCTCCGTTTCTTTTTTCGTTTCTCCATTTATTTCTCCGTTTCTCCGTTTCTTTCTTCGTTTCACCGTTTCTTTGTTCGTTTCTCCGTTTCTTTGTTCGTTTCTCCGTTTCTTTCTTCGTTTCTCCTTTTCTTTCTTCGTTTCTCCGTTTCTTTCTTCGTTTCTCGGTTTATTTCTTCGTTTCTCCATTTATTTCTCCGATTCTCCGTTTCTTTCTTCGTTTCTTCGTTTCTTTCTTCGTTACTCCGTTTCTTTCTTCGTTTCTCCATTTATTTCTCCGATTCTCCGTTTCTTTCTTCGTTTCGCCATTTATTTCTCCGTTTCTTCGTTTCTTTCTTCGTTTCTCCGTTTCATTCTTCGTCTCTCCGTTTCTTTCTTCGTTTCTCCGTTTCTTTCTCCGTTTCTCCGTTTCTTTCTTCGTTTCTCCGTTTCCTTGTTCGTTTCTGCGTTTCTTTTTTCGTTTCTCCATTTATTTCTCCGTTTCTCCGTTTCTTTCTTCGTTTCACCGTTTCTTTGTTCGTTTCTCCTTTTCTTTCTTCGTTTCTCCGTTTCTTTGTTCGTTTCTCCGTTTCTTTGTTCGTTTCTTCGTTTCTTTCTCCGTTACTCCATTTCTTTCTTCGTTTCTCCGTTTCTTTCTTCGTTTATCCGTTTCTCCGTTTCTTTCTTCGTTTCTCCGTTTCTTTCATCGTTTCTCCGTTTCTTTCTTCGTTTCTTCGTTTCTTTATTCGTTTCTCCGTTTCTTTCTCCGTTTCTCCGTTTACTTCTTCGTTTCACCATTTATTTCTCCGTTTCTCCGTTTCTTTCTTCGTTTCTCCGTTTCTTTGTACGTTTCTCCGTTTCTTTGTTCGTTTCTCCGTTTCTTTCTTCGTTTCTCCGTTTATTTCTTCGTTTCTCCATTTATTTCTTCGTTTCTCCGTTTCTTTGTTCATTTCTCCGTTTCTTTCTTCGTATCACCGTTTCATTCTTCGTCTCTCCGTTTCTTTCTTCGTTTCTCCGTTTCTTTCTCCGTTTCTCCGTTTCTTTCTTCGTTTCTCCGTTTCCTTGTTCGTTTCTCCGTTTCTTTTTTCGTTTCTCCATTTATTTCTCCGTTTCTCCGTTTCTTTCTTCGTTTCACCGTTTCTTTGTTCGTTTCTCCGTTTCTTTGTTCGTTTCTCCGTTTCTTTCTTCGTTTCTCCTTTTCTTTCTTCGTTTCTCCGTTTCTTTCTTCGTTTCTCGGTTTATTTCTTCGTTTCTCCATTTATTTCTCCGATTCTCCGTTTCTTTCTTCGTTTCTTCGTTTCTTTCTTCGTTACTCCGTTTCTTTCTTCGTTTCTCCATTTATTTCTCCGATTCTCCGTTTCTTTCTTCGTTTCGCCATTTATTTCTCCGTTTCTTCGTTTCTTTCTTCGTTTCTCCGTTTCATTCTTCGTCTCTCCGTTTCTTTCTTCGTTTCTCCGTTTCTTTCTCCGTTTCTCCGTTTCTTTCTTCGTTTCTCCGTTTCCTTGTTCGTTTCTGCGTTTCTTTTTTCGTTTCTCCATTTATTTCTCCGTTTCTCCGTTTCTTTCTTCGTTTCACCGTTTCTTTGTTCGTTTCTCCTTTTCTTTCTTCGTTTCTCCGTTTCTTTGTTCGTTTCTCCGTTTCTTTGTTCGTTTCTTCGTTTCTTTCTCCGTTACTCCGTTTCTTTCTTCGTTTCTCCGTTTCTTTCTTCGTTTCTCCGTTTCCTTCTTCGTTTCTCCGTTTATTTCATCGTTTCTCCATTTATTTCTACGTTTCTCCGTTTCTTTCTTCGTTTCTCCGTTTCTCTGTTTCTTTCTTCGTTTCTCCGTTTCTTTCATCGTTTCTCCGTTTCTTTCTTCGTTTCTCCGATTCTTTCTCCGTTTCTCGGCCTATTTCTTCGTTTCTCCATTTATTTCTCCGATTCTCCGTTTCTTTTTTCGTTTCTCCGTTTCTTTGTTCGTTTCTTCGTTTCTTTCTCCGTTACTCCGTTTCTTTCTTCGTATCTCCGTTTCTTTCTTCGTTTCTCTGTTTCCTTCTTCGTTTCTCCGTTTATTTCATCGTTTCTCCATTTATTTCTACGTTTCTCCGTTTCTTTCTTCGTTTCTCCGTTTCTCCGTTTCTTTCTCCGTTTCTTCGTTTCTTTGTTCGTTTCTCCGTTTCTTTGTTCGTTTCTCTGTTTCTTTCTTCGTTTCTCCGTTTCTTTCTCTGTTTCTCGGTTTATTTCTTCGTTTCTCCGTTTCTTTCTTCGTTTCTTCGTTTCTTTCTTCATCTCTCCGTTTCTTTCTTCGTTTCTCCGTTTCTTCCTTCGTTTCATCGTTTCTCCGTTTCTCCGTTTCTCCGTTTCGATTAAATGATTATAATATTTATAATTTCTATTATAAATCATTTGATCTATAGTTAAATTAGACACTAATACTCTAAATACATATTTAATATATTTTTTAATCTCTTTAGCCTCCAGAAGAGTTTTATTTATACCATTTACTATATATAATAATTTACACAGAATCGGAAATAAATCTAATTATTTATTTATAATAATTATTTTTTTTTCACTTATCATAATAATTGGCATGTACTCTTTAAATGTTCGATTCATTTCTTTAATTTATTCATTAAATTGAATTAATCTATTCTTTATAATAACTTCAATAAAATTAATCCCTATAATTATTATAGAACTCGTATTAAAATTTAATAATGAAATTTATTTTATTTGCCTAATTAATGTAATTATTGCCCGTATCATTTGCTTAAACAAAAAAATCAATCATAATAATTATAGGATATTCATCTGTTATACAAACATCTATTATAGTTATTTTATTAATAATTAAAAAAAATACATTTTTAACATATTTCATTTTATATTCAATAATTTCTTTAATTTTAATTTTTATATTTAAAATGATAAAGATTAACTCTTCTTCCTTATTTAATATATTAACCTCTAATAAAAGAAAAATTATTTTATACTCAATAATTATTATGTACACAAATTTCCCACCTATAGCACTCTTTATACTGAAATAAATCGTCCTAGAAACATTTATAAATTCAAGAATAAAATTTACCGTGGAAGGTTTAATTTTACTTTTATTCGAAAGATGAAACGTACAAAAGTTTGTACAAAATATTTATTTATTTTATCGCACGGTAGGGAATATCATACAAATGGAAATACTTATCTCAAATGTCGGTAAATTGTACTTGCCGCGCCATCTATTTGTGGAAATTAGAACAATTCCTCGACAAACTTGAGCGTTTCTCCGCCAGGTGTTTTCTCCCCTTAAGTGTAGTTTAACACTTCCTCCAATAGATGGCAACCCATGTAATTACCACGTTACAGGGATTTGTAATTGCGGGTTCAGAATATATTTGCATACATACAAGCTATAATTCCGATATGTAGAGAAATATTCATTTATTTTATCCCACGGCTTCTTCGATCGTATTTGTTCGATCTAACCAAATATTTCAAGAAATTGATGGCTTTTTATACCGAAACATTGTCAAAAATTGTTTAATCTACGGTCCAACGACGGTTGTTAATAATTATGATAAATAAATGTCAAGATATTGAGAAGTCTGCGAAGGCGAACGGTTTCAGTGAATGTTTGTTCATTTCAGCGATTGTTATTAACATTTACGCGTGTTCCCTATATTGATCGAACAATGTGCATCTTATTTATGTATTGCAATTAATTAAGAAACTTATCGAAATTGATTTTGGTCGAGACTCCACGTTAAAACGTGTTTCGTAAAGTTTTAATGCACGGAAAGTAACAATTGTTCATTAGATACAATAATTTAACATTTGTTTAATTCTGATAATTTACACAATACGCGTAGAAGTGGTATCTTTTACACAAAAGTACAAAAATTCAATTAATCGCTTTTTTAGATAGAAAAATCACCGCGATAAATACTTGCGAATCGATAATCGATACGTGTAGCCTTGAGAATGTCAGTTGGATCTCAAGGAAAAATTCCTTGGCGAACAAGGAATATTTCAACGAAATGATATTTTAAGCCATTATTTATACTAGGACATTGTTAATAATTGTCTAATGTATGATCCTACGACGGTTGTTAATAATTACGATAAACAAACGTCAAGATATTGCGAAATCTTCGAGGGCGAATGGTTTCGGTGAATGTATGTTCATTTCAGCGATTGTTATTAACATTTACGCAGGTTCCCTATATTGTTCGAACAATGTGCATCTTATTTATGCATTAAAAATGTTTGATTCGCCTCTAGCAATTGATTTTGATCGAACTTCAAAGTAAAGACATGTTTCTTAATGTATTAAAACATGGAAAGTAATAATTGTCTATGAGATATATCAATTTAACATTTGATTAATACATGAAGAATCGAAATTTTTGGTAAAATAAGTGAATAAAAAATAATTATTATAAATAAATAATTAGATTTATTTCCGATTCTGTGTAAATTATTATACACAGTAAAAAGTATAAATAAAATTCTTCTGGAGGCTAAAGAGATTAAAAAATATATTAAATATGTATTTAGAGTATTAGTGTATAATTTAACTACAGCTCAAATGATTCATAATAGAAATTATAACTATTATAATCATTTAATCGAAACGGAGAAACGGAGAAACGGAGAAACGGAGAAACGGAGAAACGGAGAAACGAAGAAACGAAGGAAGAAACGGAGAAACGAAGAAACATACGGAGAAACGAAGAAAGAAACGGAGAAACGAAGAAAGAAACGGAGAAACGGAGAAATGAATGGAAAAACGAAGAAATAAACGGAGAAATGAAGAAGGGAGCGTAGAAACGAACAAAGAAACGGAGAAACGAGCAAAGAAACGGAGAAACGGAGAAATAAATGGAGAGACGAAGAAACAAACAGAGAAACGAACAAAGAAACGGACAAACGAACAAAGAAACGGACAAACGAACAAAGAAATAGAGACGAACAAAGAAACGGAGAGTCGAACAAAGAAACGGAGAAACGAACAAAGAAACGGAGAAACGAACAAAGAAACGGAGAAACGAACAAAGAAACGGAGAAACGAACAAAGAAACGGAGAAACGAACAAAGAAACGGAGAAACGAACAAAGAAACGGAGAAACGATGAAAGAAACGGAGAAACGAAGAAAGAAACGAAGAAACGAAGAAAGAAACGGAGAAACGAACAAAGAAACGGAGAAACAAAGAAAGAAACGAAGGAACGAAGAAAGAAACGGAGAAACGAAGAAAGAAACGGAGAATCGGAGAAATAAATGGAGAAACGAACAAAAAACGGTGAAACGGAAAAACCAAGAAACGGAGAAACGGAGAAACCGAGAAACGGAGAAACTGAGAGACGGAGAAACGGAGAAACCGAGAAACGGAGAAACGGAGAAACGGAGAAACAGAGAAACGGAGTAACGGAGAAACGGAGAAACGGAGAAACGGAGAAACGGAGAAACGGAGAAACGGAGAAACGGAGAAACGGAGAAACGGAGAAACGGAGAAACGGAGAAACGGAGAAACGGAGAAACGGAGAAACGGAGAAACGGAGAAACGGAGAAACGGAGAAACGGAGAAACGGAGAAACGGAGAAACGGAGAAACGGAGAAACGGAGAAACGGAGAAACGGAGAAACGGAGAAACGGAGAAACGGAGAAACGGAGAAACGGAGAAACGGAGAAACGGAGAAACGGAGAAACGGAGAAACGGAGAAACGGAGAAACGGAGAAACGGAGAAACGGAGAAACGGAGAAACGGAGAAACGGAGAAACGGAGAAACGGAGAAACGGAGAAACGGAGAAACGGAGAAACGGAGAAACGGAGAAACGGAGAAACGGAGAAACGGAGAAACGGAGAAACGGAGAAACGGAGAAACGGAGAAACGGAGAAACGGAGAAACGGAGAAACGGAGAAACGGAGAAACGGAGAAACTGAGAAACAGAGAAACCCAGAAACGGAGAAACCCAGAAACGGAGAAACGGAGAAACGGAGAAACGGTGAAGCGGGGAAACGGAGAAACGGAGAAACGGAGAAACGGAGAAACGGAGAAACCGAGAAACGGAGAAACGGAGAAACCGTGAAACGGAGAAACCGAGAAACGGAGAAACGGAGAAACGGAGAAACCGAGAAACGGAGAAACGGAGAAACCCAGAAACGGAGAAACGGAGAAACCGAGAAACGGAGAAACCGAGAATCGGAGAAACCGAGAAACGGAGAAACGGAGAAACCGAGAAACGGAGAAACCGAGAAACGGAGAAACGGAGAAACCGAAAAACGGAGAAACCGAGAAACGGAGAAACCGAGAATCGGAGAAACCGAGAAACGGAGAAACGGAAAAACCGAGAAACGGAGAAACCGAGAAACGGAGAAACGGAGAAACCGAAAAACGGAGAAACCGAGAAACGGAGAAAAGGGGAAACCGAGAAACGGAGAAACGGAGAAACGGAGAATCCGAGAAACGGAGAAACGGAGAAACGGAGAAACGGAGAAACGGAGAAACGGAGAAACGGAGAAACGTTTCTCCGTTTCTTTGTTCGTTTCTCCGTTTATTTCTTCGTTTCTCCATTTATTTCTCCGTTTCTTTCTTCGTTTCTCCGTTTCTTTGTTCGTTTCTCCGTTTCTTTCTTCGTATTTCCGTTTCTTTCTTCGATTCTCCGTTTCTTTCTTCGTTTCTCCGTTTCTTTCTTCGTTTCTCCGTTTCGTTCTTCGTTTCTCCGTTTCTTTGTTCGTTTCTCCGTTTATTTCTTCGTTTCTCCATTTATTTCTCCATTTCTCCGTTTCTTTCTTTCTTTCTCCGTTTCTTTCTTCGTTTCTCCATTTATTTCTCCGTTTCTTTCTTCGTTTCTCCGTTTCTTTGTTCGTTTCTCCGTTTCTTTGTTCGATTCTCCGTTTCTTTCTTCCTTTCTCCGTTTCTTTCTTCGTTTCTCCATTTATTTCTCCGTTTCTCCGTTTCTTTGTTCGTTTCTCCGTTTCTTTGTTCGATTCTCCGTTTCTTTGTTCGTTTCTCCGTTTCTTTCCTCGTTTCTCCGTTTATTTCATCGTTTCTCCATTTATTTCTACGTTTCTCCGTTTCTTTCTTCGTTTCTCAGTTTCTTTCTTCGTTCCTCCGTTTCTTTCTTCGTTTCTCCGTTTCCTTCATCGTTTCTCCGTTTCTTTGTTCGTTTCTCCGTTTCTTTCTCCGTTTCTCGGTCTATTTCTTCGTTTCTCCATTTATTTCTCCGATTCTCCGTTCCTTTCTTCGTTTCTTTCTTCGATTCTCCGTTTCTTTCTTCGTTTCTCCGTTTCTTTCTTCGTTTCTCCGTTTCGTTCTTCGTTTCTCCGTTTCTTTGTTCGTTTCTCCGTTTATTTCTTCGTTTCTCCATTTATTTCTCCATTTCTCCGTTTCTTTCTTTCTTTCTCCGTTTCTTTCTTCGTTTCTCCATTTATTTCTCCGTTTCTTTCTTCGTTTCTCCGTTTCTTTGTTCGTTTCTCCGTTTCTTTGTTCGATTCTCCGTTTCTTTCTTCCTTTCTCCGTTTCTTTCTTCGTTTCTCCATTTATTTCTCCGTTTCTCCGTTTCTTTGTTCGTTTCTCCGTTTCTTTGTTCGATTCTCCGTTTCTTTGTTCGTTTCTCCGTTTCTTTCCTCGTTTCTCCGTTTATTTCATCGTTTCTCCATTTATTTCTACGTTTCTCCGTTTCTTTCTTCGTTTCTCAGTTTCTTTCTTCGTTTCTCCGTTTCTTTCTTCGTTTCTCCGTTTCCTTCATCGTTTCTCCGTTTCTTTGTTCGTTTCTCCGTTTCTTTCTCCGTTTCTCGGTCTATTTCTTCGTTTCTCCATTTATTTCTCCGATTCTCCGTTCCTTTCTTCGTTTCTTCGTTTCTTTCTTCGTTACTCCGTCTCTTTTTTCGTTTCTCCGATTATTTCTTCGTTTCTCCATTTATTTCTCCGTTTCTCCGTTTCTGTATTCGTTTCTCCGTTTCTTTGTTCGTTTCTCCGTTTCTTTCTCCGTTTCTCGGTTTATTCCTTCGTTTCTCCATTTATTTCTCCGATTCTCCGTTTCTTTGTTCGTTTCTTCGTTTCTCTCTTCGTTTCTCCGTTTCTTTGTTCGTTTCTCCGTTTCTTTCTTTGTTTCTCCGTTTCTTTGTTCGTTTCTCCGTTTCTTTCTCCGTTTCTCGGTTTATTCCTTCGTTTCTCCATTTATTTCTCCGATTCTCCGTCTCTTTCTTCGTTTCTCCGATTATTTCTTCGTTTCTCCATTTATTTCTCCGTTTCTCCGTTTCTGTATTCGTTTCTCCGTTTCTTTGTTCGTTTCTCCGTTTCTTTCTCCGTTTCTCGGTTTATTCCTTCGTTTCTCCATATATTTCTCCGATTCCCCGTTTCTTTGTTCGTTTCTCCGTTCCTTTGCTCGTTTCTCCGTTTCTTTGTTTCTTTGTTCGTTTCTCGGTTACTTTGTTCGTTTCTCCGTTTCTTTGTTCGTTTCTCCGTTTCTTTCTTCGTTTCTCCGTTTCTTTCTTCTTTTCTCCGTTTCTCTCTTCGTTTCTCCGTTTCTTTCTTCGTTTCCCGTTTCTTTCTTCGTTTCTCCGTTTCTTTGTTCGTTTCTCCGTTTCTTTGTTCGATTCTCCGTTTCTTTGTTCGTTTCTCTATTTCTTTGTTCGTTTCTCCGTTTCTTTGTTCGTTTCTTCGTTTCTTTGTTCGTTTCTCCGTTTCTTTGTTCGTTTCTCCGTTTCTTTCGTTGTTTCTCCGTTTCTTTCTTCATTTCGAATTTTAAAGCATTATTTTTTATTTTAAGAATTGTAACAATAAAATTAACTGATCCTATAATTGAAGAGATACCTGCAATATGCAAAGAAAAAATTGTTAAGTCTATAGATGAAGATGGGTGATAAAGATTTGATGACAAAGGAGGGTAGATTGTTCATCCAGTTCCCGAGCCTGGGAATAATAGTGTTGTAAGAATTCAAAGTAATAATGAAGGGGGGATTAGTCACAATCTTATATTATTTATTCGGGGAAATGCTGTGTCAGGGGATCCAATTATTAAGGGAATTATTCAGTTTCCGAATCCTCCGATTATAAATGGTAAAACTATACAAAAAATTATTACAAAAGCATGTGATGTTACAATTGAGTTATAAATTTGGTCGATATTAATTCAAGTTCCTGGCCTATTTAATTCTATTCGAATTAGTATCCTTAAAGAAGAACCAATTATACCAGATCATATAGCTGATATGAAATATAATATCCCAATATTTTTGTGATTTGTTGAATACATATATTAATTATGTTAAAAATTAATATAACCAGTATATCATAAATATAAATATAAATATTAAAAAAGTTATAAATAGATAATAGTTTAGAAAATTAAGGTTAATTTAGTTATATATTTTTTATTTAATTGAAGGGAAAAAATATAAGAAGGATATATTTAAATAATTTCATGATATAATTAATCTTATAAAAAGATATACAATTATTAAAAGTATAAATTTTATTCTTGAATTTATTAATGTTTCTAGGACGATTCATTTCAGTATAAAGAGTGCTATAGGTGGGAAATTTGTGTACATAATAATTATTGAGTATAAAATAATTTTTCTTTTATTAGAGGTTAATATATTAAATAAGGAAGAAGAATTAATCTTTATTATTTTAAATATAAAAATTAAAATTGAAGAAATTATTGAATATAAAATGAAATATGTTAAAAATGTATTTTTTTTAATTATTAATAAAATAACTATAATAGATGTTTGTATAACAGATGAATATCCTATAATTATTTTGATTGATTTTTTATTTAAGCAAATGATAGGGGCAATAATTACATTAATTAGGCAAATAAAATAAATTTCATTATTAAATTTTAATACGACTTCTATAATAATTATAAGGATTAATTTTATTAAAGTTATTATAAAGAATAGATTAATTCAATTTAATGAATAAATTAAAGAAACGAATCGAACATTTAAAGGGTACATCCCAATTTTTAAAATAAATGAATAAAAAATAATTTTTATAAATAAATAATTAGATTTATTTCCGATTGTGTGTAAATTATTATATACAGTAAATATGATAAATAAAATTCTTCTGGAGGCTAAAGAGATTAAAAAATATATTAAACATGTATTTAGAGTATTAGTGTATAATTTAATTATAGCTCAAATGATTTGTAATAGAAATTATAACTATTATAATCATTTAATCGAAACAGAGAAACGGAGAAACGGAGAAACGGAGAAACGGAGAAACGGAGAAACGGAGAAACGAAGAAACGAAGGAAGAAAAGGAGAAACGAAGAGAGAAACGGAGAAACGAAGAAAGAAACGGAGAAACGAAGAAAGAAACGGAGAAACGAAGAAATAAATGGAGAAACGAAGAAATAAACGGAGAAACGAAGAAAGAAACGGAGAAACTAAGAAAGAAACGGAGAAACGAAGAAATAAATGGAGAAACGAAGAAGCAAACGGAGAAACGAAGAAGGAAACGGAGAAACGAAGAAAGAAACGGAGAAACGGAGAAAGAAACGAAGAAACGAAGAAAGAGACGGAGAAACGAACAAAGAAACGGAGAAACGAACAAAGAAACGGAGAAACGGAGAAATAAATGGAAAAACGAAGAAATAAATGGAGAAACGAAGAAATAAACGGAGAAACGAAGAAATAAATGGAGAAACAAGAAAACAAACGGAGAAACGAAGAAAGAAACGGTGAAACGAACAAAGAAACGGAGGAACGAACAAAGAAACGGAGAAACGAACAAAGAAACGGAGAAACGAACAAAGAAACGGAGAAACGAACAAACAAACGGAGAAACGAACAAAGAAACGAAGAAACGAACAAAGAAACGGAGAAACGAACAAAGAAATCCAGAAACGAACAAAGAAACGGAGAATCGAACAAAGAAACGGAGAAACGAACAATGAAACGGAGAAACGACCAAAAAACGGAGAAACGAACAAAGAAACGGAGAAACGAAGAAAGAAACGGAGAAACGGAGAAGTAAATGGAGAAACGAAGAAATAAACGGAGAAACGAAGAAAGGAACGGAGAAACGAACAATGAAACGGAGAAACGGAGAAACGGACAAAGAAACGGAGAAACGGAGAAATAAATGGAAAAACGAACAAGTAAACGGAGAATCGAAGAAAAAAACGGAGAATCGGGAAATAAATGGAGAAACGAACAAAGAACGGTGAAACGGAGAAACGGAGAAACCGAGAAACGGAGAAACCGAGAAACGGAGAAACGGGGAAACCGAGAAACGGAGAAACGGAGAAACGGAGAAACGGAGAAACCAAGGAACGGAGAAACGGAGAAACCGAGAAACGGAGAAACGGAGAAACGGAGAAACGTTTCTCCGTTTCTTTGTTCGTTTCTCCGTTTCTTTGTCCGTTCGTTTCTCTGTTTCTTTCTTTGTTTCTCCGTTTCTTTTTTCATTTCTCCGTTTCTTTCTTCGTTTCACCGTTTCATTCTTCGTTTCTGCGTTTCTTTGTTCGTTTCTCCGTTTATTTCTTCGTTTCTCCATTTATTTCTCCGTTTCTTTCTTCGTTTCTTCGTTTCTTTCTTCGTTTCTCCGTTTCTTTCTTCCTTTCTCCGTTTCTTTGTTCGTTTCTCCGTTTCTTTCTTCGTTTCCCGTTTCTTTCTTCGTTTCCCGTTTCTTTCTTCGTTTCCCCGTTTCTTTGTTAGTTTCACCGTTTCTTTCTTTGTTTCTCCGTTTCTTTGTTCGTTTCTCCGTTTATTTCTTCATTTCTCCATTTATTCCTGCGATTCTCCGATTCTTTCTTCGTTTCTCCGTTTATTTGTTCGTTTCTCCATTTATTTCTCCGTTTCTCCGATTCTCCGTTTCTTTGTTCGTTTCTCCGTTCCTTTCTTCGTTTCTCCATTTACTTCTCCGTTTCTCCGTTTCTTTCTTCGTTTCTCCATTTGTTTCTTCGTTTCTTTCATCGTTTCTCCGTTTCTTTCATCGTTTCTCCGTTTCTTTCTTCCTTTCTCCGTTTCTTTCTTCGTATCTCCGTTCCTTTCTTCGTTTCTCCGTTTATTTCTTCGTTTCTCCATTTACTTCTCCGTTTCTCCGTTTCTTTCTTCGTTTCTCCGTTTCTTTCTTCGTTTCTCCGTTTCTTTGTTCGGTTCTCCGTTTATTTGTTCGTTTCTCCGTTTCTTTCTTCGTTTCTCCGTTTCTTTGTTCGTTTCTCCGTTTATTTGTTCGTTTTCCCGTTTCTTTCTTTGTTTCTCCGTTTCTTTCTTCGTTTCCCCGTTTATTTCTTCGTTTCTCCATTTATTTCTCCGTTTCTCCGTTTCTTTCTTCGTTTCTCCGTTTCTTTGTTCGTTTCTCCGTTTCTTTCATCGTATCTCCGTTTCTTTGTTCGTTTCTCCGTTTCTTTCTTCGTTTCTCCGTTTCTTTCTTCGTTTCTCCGTTTCTTTGTTCGTTTCTCCGTTTCTTTCTTCGTATCTCCGTTTCTTTCTTCGTATCTCCGTTTCTTTCTTCGTTTCTCCGTTTCTTTGTTCGTTTCTCCGTTTCCTTCTTCGTTTCTCCGTTTCTTTGTTCGTTTCTCCGTTTCTTTCTCCGTTTCTCGGTCTATTTCTTCGTTTCTCCATTTATTTCTCCGATTCTCCGTTCCTTTCTTCTTTTCTTCGTTTCTTTCTTCATTACTCCGTTTCTTTCTTCGTTTCTCCGTTTCTTTCTTCGTTTCTCCGTTTCTTTCTTCGTTTCTCCGTTTATTTCTTCGTTTCTCCATTTATTTCTCCGTTTTTCCGTTTCTTTCTTCGTTTCTCCGTTTCTTTCTTCGTTTCTCCGTCTCTTTGTTCGTTTCTCAGTTTATTTCTTCGTTTCTCCATTTATTTCTCCGTCTCTTCGTTTCTTTCTTCGTTACTCCGTTTATTTCATCGTTTCTCCGTTTCTTTCTTCGTTTCTGCGTTTCTTTCTTCGTTTCTCCGTTTCTTTCTTCGTTTCTCCGTTTCTTTCTTCCTTTCTCCGTTTCTTTCTTCGTTTCTCCATTTATTTCTCCGTATCTCCGTTTCTTTCTTCGTTTTTCCGTTTCTTTCTTCGTTTCTCCGTTTCTTTCTTCGTTTCTCCGCTTCTTTATTCGTTTCTCCGTTT
Source organism: Ptiloglossa arizonensis (assembly GCF_051014685.1). Lineage (NCBI taxonomy): Eukaryota > Metazoa > Arthropoda > Insecta > Hymenoptera > Colletidae > Ptiloglossa > Ptiloglossa arizonensis. The sequence goes on along the minus strand of NW_027478813.1, from coordinate 307,696 downwards.
CTTTGTTCGTTTCTCCGTTTCTTTCTCCGTTTCTCGGTTTATTCCTTCGTTTCTCCATTTATTTCTCCGATTCCTCGTTTCTTTCTTCGTTTCTCCGTTTCTTTCATCGTTTCTCCGTTTCTTTGTTCGTTTCTCCGTTTCTTTTTTCGTTTCTTCGTTTCTTTGTTCGTTTCTCCGTTTCTTTCTTCGTTTCTCCATTTCTTTCTTCGTTTCTCCGTTTATTTGTTCGTTTCTCCATTTATTTCTCTGTTTCTCCGTTTCTTTGTCCGTTTCTCCGTTTCTCCGTTTCTTTGTTCGTTTCTCCGTTTCTTTGTTCGTTTCTCCGTTTCTTTGTCCGTTCGTTTCTCTGTTTCTTTCTTTGTTTCTCCATTTATTTCTCCGTTTCTTTCTTCGTTTCTTCGTTTCTTTCTTCGTTTCTCCGTTTCTTTCTTCCTTTCTCCGTTTCTTTGTTCGTTTCTCCGTTTCTTTCTTCGTTTCCCGTTTCTTTCTTCGTTTCCCGTTTCTTTGTCCGTTTCTCCGTTTCTCCGTTCCTTTCTTCGTTTCTTCGTTTCATTCTTCGTTTCTCCGTTTCTTTGTTCGTTTCTCCGTTTCTTTGTTCGTTTCTCCGTTTCTCCGTTTATTTGTTCGTTTCTCCGTTTATTTCTTCGTTTCTCCATTTATTTCTCCGTTTCTTCGTTTCTTTCTTCGTTACTCCGTTTCTTTCTTCGTTTCTCCGTTTCTTTCTTCGTTTCTCCATTTATTTCTCCGTTTCTCCGTTTCTTTCTTCGTATCTCCGTTTCTTTCTTCGTTTCTCCGTTTCTTTCTTCGTTTCCCCGTTTCTTTCTTCGTTTCTCCGTTTCTTTCTTCGTTCCTCCGTTTTCTTGTTCGTTTGTCTGTTTATTTCTTCGTTTCTCCATTTATTTCTCCGATTCTCCGTTTCTTTCTTCGTTTCTCCATTTCTTTTTTCGTTTCTTCGTTTCTTTCTTCGTTTCTCCGTTTCTTTCATCGTTTATCCGTTTCTTTGTTCGTTTCTCCGTCTCTTTTTTCGTTTCTTCGTTTCTTTGTTCGTTTCTCCGTTTCTTTCTTTGTTTCTCCATTTCTTTCTTCGTTTCTCCGTTTATTTGTTCGTTTCTCCATTTATTTCTCTGTTTCTCCGTTTCTTTGTCCGTTTCTCCGTTTCTCCGTTTCTTTGTTCGTTTCTCCGTTTTTTGGTCGTTTCTCCGTTTCTTTGTTCGTTTCTCCGTTTCTTTGTACGATTCTCCGTTTCTTTGTTCGTTTGTCCGTTTATTTCTTCGTTTCCCCGTTTCATTCTTCGTATCTGCGTTTCTTTCTCCGTTTCTCGGTTTATTCCTTCGTTTCTCCATTTATTTCTCCGATTCTCCGTTTCTTTCTTCGTTTCACCGTTTCTTTCTCCGTTTCTCAGTTTATTCCTTCGTTTCTCCATTTATTTCTCCGATTCTCCGTTTCTTTCTTCGTTTCTCCGTTTCTTTCTTCGTTTCTCCGTTTCTTTGTTCTTTTCTCCGTTTCTTTCCTTGTTTCTCCGTTTCTTTCTTCATTTCTCCGTTTATTTCTTCGTTTCCCCGTTTCATTCTTCGTATCTGCGTTTCTTTGTACGTTTCTCTGTTTCTTTCTTCGTTTCTCCGTTTCTTTCTCCGTTTCTCCGTTTATTTCTTCGTTTCTCCGTATCTTTCTTCGTTTCTTCGTTTCTTTCTTCATTTCTCCGTTTCTTTCTTCGTTTCTCCGTTTCTTCCTTCGTTTCATCGTTTCTCCGTTTCTCTGTTTCTCCGTTTCGATTAAATGATTATAATATTTATAATTTCTACTATAAATCATTTGATCTATAGTTAAATTAGGCACTAATACTCTAAATATATATTTAATATATTTTTTAATCTCTTGAGCCTCCAGAAGAATTTTATTTATACTATTTACTATATATAATAACTTACACAGAATCGGAAATAAGTCTAATTATTTATTTATAATAATTATTTTTTTTCACTTATCTTAAAAATTGGGATGTACTCTTTAAATGTTCGATTCATTTCTTTAATTTATTCATTAAATTGAATTAATCTCTTCTTTAAAATAACTTTAATAAAATTAATCCCTATAATTATTATAGAACTCATATTAAAATTTAATAATGAAATTTATTTTATTTGTCTAACTAATGTAATTATTGCCCCTATCATTTGCTTAAACAAAAAAATCAATCATAATAATTATAGGATATTCATCTGTTATACAAACATCTATTATAGTTACTTAATTAATAATTAACAAAAATACATTTTTCACATATTTCATTTGATATTCAATAATCTCTTTAATTTTAATTTTTATATTTAAAATAATAAAGATTAACTCTTCTTCCTTATTTAATATATTAACCTCTAATAAAAGAAAAATTATTTTATACTCAATAACTATTATGTACACAAATTTCCCACCTATAGCACTCTTTATACTGAAATAAATCGTCCTAGAAACATTAATAAATTCAAGAATAGAATTTACCGTGGAAGGTTTAATTTTACATTTATTCGAAAGATGAAACATACAAAAGTTTGTACAAAAGTATTTATTTATTTTATCGCATGGTAGGGAATATCATACAAATGGAAATACTTATCTCTAATTTCGGTAAATTGTACTTGTCGCGCCATCTATTTGTGGAAATTGGAACAATTCCTCGACAAACTTGAGCGTTTCTCCGCCAGGTGTTTTCACCCCTTAAGTGTAGTTTAACCCTTTCTCCAATAGATGGAAACCCATGTAATTACCGCGTTACCGGGATTTGTAATTGCGGGTTCAGAATATATTTGCATACATGCAAACTATAATTCCGATATGTAGAGAAATATTCATTTATTTTATCCCACGGCTTCTTCGATCGTATTTGTTCGATCTAACCAAATATTTCAAGAAATTGATGGCTTTTTATACCGAAACATTGTCAAAAATTGTTTAATCTACGGTCCAACGACGGTTGTTAATAATTATGATAAATAAATGTCAAGATATTGGGAAGTCTGCGAAGGCGAACGGTTTCAGTGAATGTTTGTTCATTTCAGCGATTGTTATTAACATTTACGCATGTTCCCTATATTGAGCGAACAATGTGCATCTTATTTATGTATTGCAATTAATTAAGAAACTTATCGAAATTGATTTTGATCGAGACTCCACGTTAAAACGTGTTTCGTAAAGCTTTAAAGCACGGAAAGTAACAATTGTTCATTAGATACACAAATTTAACATTTGTTTAATTCTTATAAATTACACAATACGCGCAGAAGTGGTATTTTTTACACAAAAGTGCCAAAATTCAATTAATCGCTTTTTTAGATAGAAAAATCACCGCGATAAATACTTGTGAATCGATAATCGATACGTGTAGCCTTGAGAATGTCAGTTGGTTCTCAAGGAACAATTCCTTCGCGAACAAGGAATATTTCAACGAAATGATATTTTAAGCCATTATTTATACTAGGACATTGTTAATAATTGTCTCATGTACGATCCTACGACGGTTGTTAATAATTATGATAAACAAACATCAAGATATTGCGAAATCTTCGAGGGCGAATGGTTTCGGTGAATGTTTGTTCATTGCAGCGATTGTTATTAACATTTACGCATATTCCCTATATTGATCGAACAATGTGCATCTTATTTATGCATTAAAAATGATTGATTCGCCTCTAGCAATTGATTTTGATCGAACTTCAAAGTAAAGAGATGTTTGTTAAAGTTTTAAAACATGGAAAGTAATAATTTTCTATGAGATATATCAATTTAACATTTGATTAATACATGAAGAATCGAAATTTTTGATAAAATAAGTGAATAAAAAATAATTATTATAAATAAATAATTAGATTTATTTCCGATTCTGTGTAAATTATTATATACCGTAAATAGTATAAAGAAAATTCTTCTGGAGGCTAAAGAGATTAAAAAATATATTAAATATGTAGTATCGGATTTTCGGCGTCCGCTTAGGCCTGCTTCGAGCGTAGGCCTAAGCAAGATAACGTGCGCGGTTGGACTCGAGTTGAAGTAAACATTTAGCGCCGATCGCCCCGCTAGTTTTCCTGGAAGTCACGAGTATCCTTTACAAGGGGTCTTGTGCGACGACCGAGCGCGAGAATGCATGGGGATGAAAGGAAATACATGTGGTTCGGAGAAAGTGAAGAGTGTTTAGAAAAGACGGGTGATTGGGATGGTCGAGCGTGGCCGAATGTCTGAAGAGAGAGAGACAGAGGATTGGAATGAAAGAGAATGAACGGGAATGACTATATAGAGCGCGAGAAGAACGTAGGGACACAGTATGACAAAGTATGACGGCGAGAGTATGTCCGAAGAGTGTGTCGCGGACGGTATGACTAAAAAGATGATAAGACGAGACAACTAAAAGACGTATCCAGCGAAACTAACCACTGACACTACATCTAACACTATCATCATTGTAATATATAATATTATTAAATATACTTTAATATACCACATTAGAGCAATAGTTATTTGTGGGCTCGTACGGGGATAAATCATTCAAAAGGATCTCTCCTCCAGAGATCCAAGTGATAGGAGGAGAGAACGGAACAACAAATATGTATTTAGAGTATTAGTGTATAATTTAACTATAGCTCAAATGATTTATAATAGAAATTATAACTACTACAATCATTTAATCGAAACGGAGAAACGGAGAAACGGAAAAACGAAGAAACGAAGGAAGAAACGAAGAAACGAAGAAAGAAACGGAGAAACGAAGAAAGAAACGGAGAGACGAAGAAATAAATGGAGACACGAAGAAATAAACGGAGAAATGAAGAAAGAAAAGGAGAAACGAAGAAAGAAACGGAGAAACGGAGAAATAAACGGAGAAACGAAGAAAGATACGGAGAAACGAGAAAGGAACGGAGAAACGAAGAAAGAAACGGAGAAACGAAGAACGAAACGGAGAAACGGGGAAATAAATGGAGAAACGAAGAAATAAACGGAGAAACGAAACAAGAAACGGAGAAACAAAGAAAGAAACGGAGAAACGAACAAAGAAACGGAGAAACGAAGAAAGAAACGGAGAAACGAACAAAGAAACGGAGAAACGAACAAAGAAACGGAGAATGAAGAAAGAAACGGAGAAACGAAGAAAGAAACGGAGTAACGAAGAAAGAAACGGAGAAACGGAGAAATAAATGGAGAAACGAAGAAATAAACGGAGAAACGAAGAAAAAAACGGAGAAACGAAGAAAGAAACGGAGAAACGAAGAAAGAAACGGAGAAACGAAGAAAGAAACGGAGAAACGAACAAAGAAACGGAGAAACGAACAAAGAAACGGAGAAACGAACAAAGAAACGGAGAATCGAAGAAAGAAACGGAGAAACGGAGAAATAAATGGCGAAACGAAGAATTAAACGGAGAAAATAAGAAAGATACGGAGAAACGAGAAAGGAACGGAGAAACGAAGAAAGAAACGGAGAAACAAAGAACGGAACGGAGAAACGGGGTAATAAATGGAGAAACGAAGAAATAAACCGAGAAACGAAACAAGAAACGGAGAAACAAAGAAAGAAACGGAGAAACGAACAAAGAAACGGAGAAACGAACAAAGAAACGGAGAAACGAAGAAATAAACGGAGAAACGAAGAAAAAAACGGAGAAACGAAGAAAGAAACGGAGAAACGAAGAAAGAAACGGAGAAACGATGAAAGAAACGGAGAATCGAAGAAAGAAACGGAGAAACGAAGAAAGAAACGGAGAAACGAACAAAGAAACGGAGAAACGAAGAAAGAAACGGAGAAACGGAGAAATAAATGGAGAAACGAAGAAATAAACGGACAAACGAAGAAAGAAACGGAGAAACGAAGAAAGAAACGGAGAAACGAAGAAAGAAACGGAGTAACGAAGAAAGAAACCGAGAAACGGAGAAATAAGTGGAGAAACGAAGAAATAAACGGAGAAACGAAGAAAGAAACGGAGAAACGAAGAAAGAAACGGAGAAACGAAGAAAGAAACGGAGAAACGATGAAAGAAACGGAGAAACGAAGAAAGAAACGGAGAATCGAAGAAAGAAACGGAGAAACGATGAAAGAAACGGAGAAACAAAGAAAGAAACGGAGAATCGGAGAAATAAATGGAGAAACGAACAAAAAACGGTGAAACGGAGAAACGGAGAAACGGAAAAACCGAGAAACGGAGAAATCGAGAAACGGAGAAACCGAGAGGCGGTGAAACGGAGAAACCGAGAAACGGAGAAACGGAGAAACGGAGATACGGAGAAACGGAGAAACGGAGAAACGGAGAAACGGAGAAACGGAGAAACCGAGAAACGGAGAAACGGAGAAACAGAGAAACCGAGAAACCGAGAAACGGAGAAACGTAGAAACGGAGAAACGGAGAAACGGAGAATCAGAGAAACGGAGAAACGGAGAAACGGAGAAACGGAGAAACCGAGAAACGGAGAAACGGAGAAACCGTGAAACGGAGAAACCGAGAAACGGAGAAACGGAGAAACCGAGAAACCGAGAATCGGAGAAACTGAGAATCCGAGAAACCGAGAAACGGAGAAACGGAGAAACGTTTCTTTGTTCGTTTCTCCGTTTCCCTGTTCGTTTCTCCGTTTCTATCTTCGTTTCTCCGTTTCTTTGTTCGTTTCTCCGTTTCTTTCTTCGTTTCTCCGTTTCTTTCTTTGTTTCTCCGTTTCTTTGTTCGTTTCTCCGTTTATTTCTTCGTTTCTCCACTTATTTCTCCGTTTCTCGGTTTCTTTCTTCGTTTCTCCGTTTCTTTCTTCGTTTCTCCGTTTCTTTCTTCGTTTCTCCGTTTCTTTCTTCGCTTCAACGTTTCTTTATTCGTTTCTCCGTTTATTTCCTCGTTTCTCCACTTATTTCTCCGTTTCTCTGTTTCTTTCTTCGTTCCTCCGTTTCTTTCTTCGTTTCTCCGTTTCTTTCTTCGTTTCTCCGTTTCTTTGTTCGTTTCTCCGTTTCTTTGTTCGTTTCTGCGTTTCTTTCTTTGTTTCTCCGTTTCTTTGTTCGTTTCTCCGTTTATTTCTTCATTTCTCCATTTATTCCTGCGATTCTCCGATTCTTTCTTCGTTTCTCGGCCTATTTCTTCGTTTCTCCATTTATTTCTCCGATTCTCCGTTTTCTTTTTCGTTTCTTCGTTTCTTTCTTCGTTACTCCGTTTCTTTCTTCGTGTCTCCGTTTCTTTCTTCGTTTCTCCGTTTCTTTCTTCGTTTCTCCGTTTATTTCTTCGTTTCTCCATTTATTTCTCCGTTTCTCCGTTTCTTTCTTCGTTTCTCCGTTTCTTTGTTCGTTTCTCTGTTTCTTTCTTCGTTTCTCCGTTTCTTTCTCTGTTTCTCGGTTTATTTCTTCGTTTCTCCGTTTCTTTCTTCGTTTCTTCGTTTCTTTCTTCATCTCTCCGTTTCTTTCTTCGTTTCTCCGTTTCTTCCTTCGTTTCATCGTTTCTCCGTTTTTCCGTTTCTCCGTTTCGATTAAATGATTATAATATTTATAATTTCTATTATAAATCATTTGATCTATAGTTAAATTAGACACTAATACTCTAAACACATATTTAATATATTTTTTAATCTCTTTAGCCTCCAGAAGAATTTTATTTATACTATTTACTATATATAATAATTTACACAGAATCGGAAATAAATCTAATTATTTATTTATAATAATTATTTTTTTTTCACTTATCATA